>NC_069505.1:63657146-63704646 GCF_027579735.1 Bombina bombina
TTACTCCTCAAGTCAATAGACAGCTGTCCTACTGCAGTAACAGACCAGCAATTCACTTATATTCCTGTGTATTCACCTGTATACATACAAGGCTCAACAAACTCCATCAATTCACTTATATTCCTGTGCATTCACCTGTATACAGACAAGGCTCAACAAACTCCATCAATTCACTTATATTCCTGTGCATTCACCTGTATACAGACAAGGCTCAACAAACACCAGCAATTCACTTATATTCCTGAGCATTCACCTGTATACAGACAAGGCTCAACAAACTCCATCAATTCACTTATATTCCTGTGCATTCACCTGTATACAGACAAGGCTCAACAAACTCCATCAATTCACTTATATTCCTGTGCATTCACCTGTATACAGACAAGGCTCAACAAACTCCATCAATTCACTTATATTCCCGTGTATTCACCTGTATACAGACAAGGCTCAACAAACTCCATCAATTCACTTATATTCCTGTGCATTCACCTGTATACAGACAAGGCTCAACAAACCCCAGGCAATTCACTTATATTCCTGTGTATTCACCTGTATACAGACAAGGCTCAACAAACTCCAGCAATTCACTTATATTACTGTGCATTCACCTGTATACAGACAAGGCTCAACAAACTCCATCAATTCACTTATATTCCTGCGTATTCACCTGTACACAGACAAGGCTCAACAAACTCCATCAATTCACTTATATTCCTGTGTATTCACCTGTATACAGACAAGGCTCAACAAACTCCAACAATTCACTTATATTCCTGTGTATTCACCTGTATACAGACAAGGCTCAACAAACTCCATCAATTCACTTATATTCCTGTGTATTCACCTGTATACAGACAAGGCTCAACAAACTCCAGGCAATTCTTTTATATTCTTGTGTATTCAACTGTATTCAGACAAGGCTCAACAAACTCCATCAATTCACTTATATTATTGTGCATTCACCTGTATACAGACAAGGCTCAACAAACTCCATCAATTCACTTATATTCCTGTGTATTCACCTGTATACAGACAAGGCTCAACAAACTCCAGGCAATTCACTTATATTCCTGTGTATTCACCTGTATACAGACAAGGCTCAACAAACTCCAGGCAATTCACTTATATTCCTGTGCATTCACCTGTATACAGACAAGGCTCAACAAACTCCATCAAATCACTTATATTCCTATGTATTCACCTGTATACAGACAAGGCTCAACAAACTCCATCAATTCACTTATATTCCTATGTATTCACCTGTATACAGACAAGGCTCAACAAACTCCAGGCAATTCACTTATATTCCTGTGTATTCACCTGTATACAGACAAGGCTCAACAAACTCCATCAATTCACTTATATTCCTGTGCATTCACCTGTATACAGACAAGGCTCAACAAACTCCATCAATTCACTTATATTCCTGTGCATTCACCTGTATACAGACAAGGCTCAACAAACTCCAACAATTCACTTATATTCCTGTGTATTCACCTGTATACAGACAAGGCTCAACAAACTCCAGGCAATTCTTTTATATTCTTGTGTATTCAACTGTATACAGACAAGGCTCAACAAACTCCAGGCAATTCACTTATATTCCTGTGTATTCACCTGTATACAGACAAGGCTCAACAAACTCCAGGCAATTCACTTATATTCCTGTGCATTCACATATATACAGACAAGGCTCAACAAACTCCAGGCAATTCACTTATATTCCTGTGTATTCACCTGTATACAGACAAGGCTCAACAAACTCCATCAATTCACTTATATTCCTATGTATTCACCTGTATACAGACAAGGCTCAACAAACTCCAGCAATTCACTTATATTCCTATGTATTCACCTGTATACAGACAAGGCTCAACAAACTCCAGGCAATTCACTTATATTCCTGTGCATTCACCTGTATACAGACAAGGCTCAACAAACTCCATCAATTCACTTATATTCCTATGTATTCACCTGTATACAGATAAGGCTTAACAAACTCCATCAATTCACTTATATTCCTGTGTATTCACCTGTATAAAGACAAGGTTCAACAAACTCCAGGCAATTCACTTATATTCCGGTGCATTCACCTGTATACAGACAAGGCTCAACAAACTCCAGCAATTCACTCATATTCCTGTGTATTCACCTGTATACAGACAAGGCTCAACAAACTCCAGGCAATTCACTTATATTCCTGTGCATTCACCTATATACAGACAAGGCTCAACAAACTCCATCAATTCACTCATATTCCTGTGTATTCACCTGTATACAGACAAAGCTCAACAAACTCCATCAATTCACTTATATTCCTATGCATTCACCTGTATACAGACAAGGCTCAACAAACTCCAGGCAATTCACTTATATTCCGGTGCATTCACCTGTATACAGACAAGGCTCAACAAACTCTAGGCAATTCACTTATATTCCTGTGCATTCACCTGTATACAGACAAGGCTCAACAAACTCCAGGCAATTCCCTTATATTCCTGTGTATTCACCTGTATACAGTCAAGGCTCAACAAACTCCAGGCAATTCACTTATATTCCTGTGCATTCACCTGGATACAGACAAGGCTCAACAAACTCCAGCAATTCACTTTTATTCCTTTGTATTCACCTATATACAGACAAGGCTCAACAAACTACATCAATTCACTTATATTCCTGTGTATTCACCTGTATACAGACAAGGCTCAACAAACTCCAGGCAATTAACTTAAATTCCTGTGTATTCACCTATATACAGACAAGGCTCAACAAACTCCATCAATTCACTTATATTCCTGTGCATTTACCTGTATACAGACAAGGCTCAACAAACTCCAACAATTCAATTATATTCCTGTGTATTCACCTGTATACAGACAAGGCTCAACAAACTTCATCGACTCACCTGTATACAGACAAGGCTCAACAAACTCCAGGCAATTCACTTATATTCCTGTGCATTCACCTGTATACAGACAAGGCTCAACAAACTCCAACAATTCACTTATATTCCTGTGTATTCACCTGTATACAGACAAGGCTCAACAAACTCCATCAATTCACTTATATTCCTGTGCATTCACCTGTATACAGACAAGGCTCAACAAACTCCATCAATTCACTTATATTCCTGTGCATTCACCTGTATACAGACAAGGCTCAACAAACTCCAACAATTCACTTATATTCCTGTGTATTCACCTGTATACAGAAACGGCTCAACAAACTCCATCAATTCACTTATATACCTGTGCATTCACCTGTATACAGACAAGGCTCAACAAACTCCAGGCAATTCACTTATATTCCTGTGCATTCACCTGTATACAGACAAGGCTCAACAAACTCCATCAATTCACTTATATTCCTGTGCATTCACCTGTATACAGACAAGGCTCAACAAACTCCATCAATTAACTTATATTCCTGTGCATTCACCTGTATACAGACAAGGCTCAACAAACTCCATCAATTCACTTATATTATTGTGCATTCACCTGTATACAGACAAGACTCAACAAACTCCATCAATTCACTTATATTCCTGTGCATTCACCTGTATACAGACAAGGCTCAACAAACTCCATCAATTCACTGATATTCCTGTGTATTCACCTGTATACAGACAAGGCTCATCAAACTCCATCAATTCACTTATATTCCTGTGTATTCACCTGTATACAGACAAGGTTTAACAAACTCCAACAATTCACTTATATTCCTGTGTATTCACCTGTATACAGACAAGGTTTAACAAACTCCAACAATTCACTTATATTCCTGTGTATTCACCTGTATACAGACAAGGCTCATCAAACTCCATCAATTCACTTATATTCCTGTGTATTCACCTGTATACAGACAAGGTTTAACAAACTCCAACAATTCCCTTATATTCCTGTGTATTCACCTGTATACAGACAAGGCTCAACAAACTCCAACAATTCACTTATATTCCTGTGCATTCACCTGTATACAGACAAGGCTCAACAAACTCCATCAATTCACTTATATTCCTGTGCATTCACCTGTATACAGACAAGGCTCAACAAACTCAAACAATTCACTTATATTCGTGTGTATTCACCTGTATACAGACAAGGCTCAACAAACTCGATCAATTCGCTTATATTCCTGTGCATTCACCTGTATACAGACAAGGCTCAACAAACTCCATCAATTCATTTATATTCCTGTGCATTCACCTGTATACAGACAAGGCTCAACAAACTCCAACAATTCACTTATATTCCTGTGTATTCACCTGTATACAGAAAAGGCTCAACGAACTCCATCAATTCACTTATATACCTGTGCATTCACCTGTATACAGACAAGGCTCAACAAACTCCAGCAAATTCACTTATATTCCTGTGCATTCACCTGTATACAGACAAGGCTCAACAAACTCAATCAATTCACTTATATTCCTGTGCATTCACCTGTATACAGACAAGGCTCAACAAACTCCATCAATTAACTTATATTCCTGTGCATTCACCTGTATACAGACAAGGCTCAACAAACTCCATCAATTCACTTATATTATTGTGCATTCACCTGTATACAGACAAGGCTCAACAAACTCCATCAATTCACTTATATTCCTGTGTATTCATCTGAATACAGACAAGGCTCAACAAACTCCATCAATTCACTTATATTCCTATGTATTCACCTGTATACAGACAAGGCTCAACAAACTCCATCAATTCACTTATATTCCTGTGCATTCACCTGTATACAGACAAGGCTCAACAAACTCCAGCAATTCACTTATATTCCTGTGTATTCACCTGTATACAGACAAGGTTTAACAAACTCCATCAATTCACTTATATTCCTGTGCATTCACCTGTATACAGACAAGGCTTAACAAACTCCATCAATTCACTTATATTCCTGTGTATTCACCTGTATACAGACAAGGCTCAACAAACTCCATCAATTCACTTATATTCCTGTGAATTCACCTGTATACAGACAAGGCTCAACAAACTCCATCAATTCACTTATATTCCTGTGTATTCACCTGTATACAGACAAGGCTCAACAAACTCCATCAATTCACTTATATTCCTGTGCATTCACCTGTATACAGACAAGGCTCAACAAACTCAAACAATTCACTTATATTCATGTGTATTCACCTGTATACAGACAAGGCTCAACAAACTCGATCAATTCGCTTATATTCCTGTGCATTCACCTGTATACAGACAAGGCTCAACAAACTCCATCAATTCACTTATATTCCTGTGCATTCACCTGTATACAGACAAGTCTCAACAAACTCCAACAATTCACTCATATTCCTGTGCATTCACCTGTATACAGACAAGGCTCAACAAACTCCATCAATTCACTTATATTCCTGTGTATTCACATGTATACAGACAAGGCTCAACAAACTCCAGGCAATTCACTTATATTCCTGTGCATTCACCTGTATACAGACAAGGCTCAACAAACTCCAGGCAATTCAATTATATTCCTGTGCATTCACCTGTATACAGACAAGGCTCAACAAACTCCATCAATTCACTTATATTCCTGTGCATTCACCTGTATACAGACAAGGCTCAACAAACTCAATCAATTCAATTATATTCCTGTGCATTCACCTGTATACAGACAAGGCTCAACAAACTCCATCAATTCACTTATATTCCTGTGTATTCACCTGTATACAGACAAGGCTCAACAAACTCCAGCAATTCACTTATATTCCTGTGTATTCACATGTATACAGACAAGGCTCAACAAACTCCATCAATTCACTTATATTCCTGTGTATTCACCTGTATACAGACAAGGTTCAACAACCTCCAGCAATTCACTTATATTCCTGTGTATTCACATGTATACAGACAAGGCTCAACAAACTCCAGGCAATTCACTTATATTCCTGTGCATTCACCTGTATACAGACAAGGCTCAACAAACTCCATCAATTCACTTATATTCCTATGTATTCACCTGTATACAGACAAGGCTCAACAAACTCCATCAATTCACTTATATTCCTATGTATTCACCTGTATACAGACAAGGCTCAACAAACTCCAGGCAATTCACTTATATTCCTGTGTATTCACCTGTATACAGACAAGGCTCAACAAACTCCAGGCAATTCACTTATATTCCTGTGTATTCACCTGTATACAGACAAGGCTCAACAAACTCCATCAATTCACTTATATTCCTATGTATTCACCTGTATACAGACAAGGCTCAACAAACTCCATCAATTCACTTATATTCCTGTGCATTCACCTGTATACAGACAAGGCTCAACAAACTCCAGCAATTCACTTATATTCCTGTGTATTCACCTGTATACAGACAAGGTTTAACAAACTCCATCAATTCACTTATATTCCTGTGCATTCACCTGTATACAGACAAGGCTTAACAAACTCCATCAATTCACTTATATTCCTGTGTATTCACCTGTATACAGACAAGGCTCAACAAACTCCATCAATTCACTTATATTCCTGTGAATTCACCTGTATACAGACAAGGCTCAACAAACTCCAGGCAATTCACTTATATTCCTGTGCATTCACCTGTATACAGACAAGGCTCAACAAACTCAATCAATTCACTTATATTCCTGTGCATTCACCTGTATACAGACAAGGCTCAACAAACTCCATCAATTAACTTATATTCCTGTGCATTCACCTGTATACAGACAAGGCTCAACAAACTCCATCAATTCACTTATATTATTGTGCATTCACCTGTATACAGACAAGGCTCAACAAACTCCATCAATTCACTTATATTCCTGTGTATTCATCTGAATACAGACAAGGCTCAACAAACTCCATCAATTCACTTATATTCCTATGTATTCACCTGTATACAGACAAGGCTCAACAAACTCCATCAATTCACTTATATTCCTGTGCATTCACCTGTATACAGACAAGGCTCAACAAACTCCAGCAATTCACTTATATTCCTGTGTATTCACCTGTATACAGACAAGGTTTAACAAACTCCATCAATTCACTTATATTCCTGTGCATTCACCTGTATACAGACAAGGCTTAACAAACTCCATCAATTCACTTATATTCCTGTGTATTCACCTGTATACAGACAAGGCTCAACAAACTCCATCAATTCACTTATATTCCTGTGAATTCACCTGTATACAGACAAGGCTCAACAAACTCCATCAATTCACTTATATTCCTGTGTATTCACCTGTATACAGACAAGGCTCAACAAACTCCATCAATTCACTTATATTCCTGTGCATTCACCTGTATACAGACAAGGCTCAACAAACTCAAACAATTCACTTATATTCATGTGTATTCACCTGTATACAGACAAGGCTCAACAAACTCGATCAATTCGCTTATATTCCTGTGCATTCACCTGTATACAGACAAGGCTCAACAAACTCCATCAATTCACTTATATTCCTGTGCATTCACCTGTATACAGACAAGTCTCAACAAACTCCAACAATTCACTCATATTCCTGTGCATTCACCTGTATACAGACAAGGCTCAACAAACTCCATCAATTCACTTATATTCCTGTGTATTCACATGTATACAGACAAGGCTCAACAAACTCCAGGCAATTCACTTATATTCCTGTGCATTCACCTGTATACAGACAAGGCTCAACAAACTCCAGGCAATTCACTTATATTCCTGTGCATTCACCTGTATACAGACAAGGCTCAACAAACTCCATCAATTCACTTATATTCCTGTGCATTCACCTGTATACAGACAAGGCTCAACAAACTCAATCAATTCAATTATATTCCTGTGCATTCACCTGTATACAGACAAGGCTCAACAAACTCCATCAATTCACTTATATTCCTGTGTATTCACCTGTATACAGACAAGGCTCAACAAACTCCAGGCAATTCACTTATATTCCTGTGTATTCACATGTATACAGACAAGGCTCAACAAACTCCATCAATTCACTTATATTCCTGTGCATTCACCTGTATACAGACAAGGCTCAACAAACTCCATCAATTCACTTATATTCCTGTGTATTCACATGTATACAGACAAGGCTCAACAAACTCCATCAATTCACTTATATTCCTGTGTATTCACCTGTATACAGACAAGGTTCAACAACCTCCAGCAATTCACTTATATTCCTGTGTATTCACATGTATACAGACAAGGCTCAACAAACTCCAGGCAATTCACTTATATTCCTGTGCATTCACCTGTATACAGACAAGGCTCAACAAACTCCATCAATTCACTTATATTCCTATGTATTCACCTGTATACAGACAAGGCTCAACAAACTCCATCAATTCACTTATATTCCTATGTATTCACCTGTATACAGACAAGGCTCAACAAACTCCAGGCAATTCACTTATATTCCTGTGTATTCACCTGTATACAGACAAGGCTCAACAAACTCCATCAATTCACTTATATTCCTATGTATTCACCTGTATACAGACAAGGCTCAACAAACTCCATCAATTCACTTATATTCCTATGTATTCACCTGTATACAGACAAGGCTCAACAAACTCCAGGCAATTCACTTATATTCCTGTGTATTCACCTGTATACAGACAAGGCTCAACAAACTCCATCAATTCACTTATATTCCTATGTATTCACCTGTATACAGACAAGGCTCAACAAACTCCATCAATTCACTTATATTCCTGTGCATTCACCTGTATACAGACAAGGCTCAACAAACTCCATCAATTCACTTATATTGCCGTGTATTCACCTGTATACAGACAAGGCTCAACAAACTCCATCAATTCACTTATATTCCTGTGCATTCACCTGTATACAGACAAGGCTCAACAAACCCCAGGCAATTCACTTATATTCCTGTGTATTCACCTGTATACAGACAAGGCTCAACAAACTCCAGCAATTCACTTATATTCCTGTGCATTCACCTGTATACAGACAAGGCTCAACAAACTCCATCAATTCACTTATATTCCTGTGTATTCACCTGTATACAGACAAGGCTCAACAAACTCCATCAATTCACTTATATTCCTGTGTATTCACCTGTATACAGACAAGGCTCAACAACCTCCAGCAATTCACTTATATTCCTGTGTATTCACATGTATACAGACAAGGCTCAACAAACTCCAGCAATTCCCTTATATTCCTGTGTATTCACATGTATACAGACAAGGCTCAACAAACTCCAGGCAATTCACTTATATTCCTGTGCATTCACCTGTATACAGACAAGGCTCAACAAACTCCATCAATTCACTTATATTCCTATGTATTCACCTGTATACAGACAAGGCTTAACAAATTCCATCAATTCACTTATATTCCTATGTATTCACCTGTATACAGACAAGGCTTAACAAACTCCATCAATTCACTTATATTCCTGTGCATTCACCTGTATACAGACAAGGCTCAACAAACTCCATCAATTCACTTATATTCCTGTGTATTTACCTGTATACAGACAAGGCTCAACAAACTTCATCAATTCACTTATATTCCTGTGCATTCACCTGTATACAGACAAGGCTCAACAAACTCCATCAATTCACTTATATTCCTGTGCATTCACCTGTATACAGACAAGGCTTAACAAACTCCATCAATTCACTTATATTCCTATGTATTCACCTGTATACAGACAAGGCTTAACAAACTCCATCAATTCACTTATATTCCTATGTATTCACCTGTATACAGACAAGGCTCAACAAACTCCATCAATTCACTTATATTCCTGTGTATTTACCTGTATACAGACAAGGCTCAACAAACTTCATCAATTCACTTATATTCCTGTGCATTCACCTGTATACAGACAAGGCTCAACAAACTCCATCAATTCACTTATATTCCTGTGCATTCACCTGTATACAGACAAGGCTTAACAAACTCCATCAATTCACTTATATTCCTGTGCATTCACCTGTATACAGACAAGGCTCAACAAACTCCATCAATTCACTTATATTCCTGTGTATTTACCTGTATACAGACAAGGCTCAACAAACTTCATCAATTCACTTATATTCCTGTGCATTCACCTGTATACAGACAAGGCTCAACAAACTCCATCAATTCACTTATATTCCTGTGCATTCACCTGTATACAGACAAGGCTCAACAAACTCCATCAATTCACTTATATTCCTGTGTATTCACCTGTATACAGAAACGGCTCAACAAACTCCATCAATTCACTTATATTCCTGTGCATTCACCTGTATACAGACAAGTCTCAACAAACTCCAACAATTCACTCATATTCCTGTGCATTCACCTGTATACAGACAAGGCTCAACAAACTCCATCAATTCACTTATATTCCTGTGTATTCACATGTATACAGACAAGGCTCAACACACTCCAGGCAATTCACTTATATTCCTGTGCATTCACCTGTATACAGACAAGGCTCAACAAACTCCAGGCAATTCAATTATATTCCTGTGCATTCACCTGTATACAGACAAGGCTCAACAAACTCCATCAATTCACTTATATTCCTGTGCATTCACCTGTATACAGACAAGGCTCAACAAACTCAATCAATTCAATTATATTCCTGTGCATTCACCTGTATACAGACAAGGCTCAACAAACTCCATCAATTCACTTATATTCCTGTGTATTCACCTGTATACAGACAAGGCTCAACAAACTCCAGGCAATTCACTTATATTCCTGTGTATTCACATGTATACAGACAAGGCTCAACAAACTCCATCAATTCACTTATATTCCTGTGCATTCACCTGTATACAGACAAGGCTCAACAAACTCCAGCAATTCACTTATATTCCTGTGTATTCACATGTATACAGACAAGGCTCAACAAACTCCATCAATTCACTTATATTCCTGTGTATTCACCTGTATACAGACAAGGTTCAACAACCTCCAGCAATTCACTTATATTCCTGTGTATTCACATGTATACAGACAAGGCTCAACAAACTCCAGGCAATTCACTTATATTCCTGTGCATTCACCTGTATACAGACAAGGCTCAACAAACTCCATCAATTCACTTATATTCCTATGTATTCACCTGTATACAGACAAGGCTCAACAAACTCCATCAATTCACTTATATTCCTATGTATTCACCTGTATACAGACAAGGCTCAACAAACTCCAGGCAATTCACTTATATTCCTGTGTATTCACCTGTATACAGACAAGGCTCAACAAACTCCATCAATTCACTTATATTCCTATGTATTCACCTGTATACAGACAAGGCTCAACAAACTCCATCAATTCACTTATATTCCTGTGCATTCACCTGTATACAGACAAGGCTCAACAAACTCCATCAATTCACTTATATTGCCGTGTATTCACCTGTATACAGACAAGGCTCAACAAACTCCATCAATTCACTTATATTCCTGTGCATTCACCTGTATACAGACAAGGCTCAACAAACCCCAGGCAATTCACTTATATTCCTGTGTATTCACCTGTATACAGACAAGGCTCAACAAACTCCAGCAATTCACTTATATTCCTGTGCATTCACCTATATACAGACAAGGCTCAACAAACTCCATCAATTCACTTATATTCCTGTGTATTCACCTGTATACAGACAAGGCTCAACAAACTCCATCAATTCACTTATATTCCTGTGTATTCACCTGTATACAGACAAGGCTCAACAACCTCCAGCAATTCACTTATATTCCTGTGTATTCACATGTATACAGACAAGGCTCAACAAACTCCAGCAATTCCCTTATATTCCTGTGTATTCACATGTATACAGACAAGGCTCAACAAACTCCAGGCAATTCACTTATATTCCTGTGCATTCACCTGTATACAGACAAGGCTCAACAAACTCCATCAATTCACTTATATTCCTATGTATTCACCTGTATACAGACAAGGCTTAACAAACTCCATCAATTCACTTATATTCCTATGTATTCACCTGTATACAGACAAGGCTTAACAAATTCCATCAATTCACTTATATTCCTATGTATTCACCTGTATACAGACAAGGCTTAACAAACTCCATCAATTCACTTATATTCCTGTGCATTCACCTGTATACAGACAAGGCTCAACAAACTCCATCAATTCACTTATATTCCTGTGTATTTACCTGTATACAGACAAGGCTCAACAAACTTCATCAATTCACTTATATTCCTGTGCATTCACCTGTATACAGACAAGGCTCAACAAACTCCATCAATTCACTTATATTCCTGTGCATTCACCTGTATACAGACAAGGCTTAACAAACTCCATCAATTCACTTATATTCCTATGTATTCACCTGTATACAGACAAGGCTTAACAAACTCCATCAATTCACTTATATTCCTATCTCCAAGTCTTTTATTGTTTTAAATGCATTGCTTTATAATTCCCAGGCTCCTAAAGCTTTATGGTTGGCTCCACTCTATTCTTTTCGGCCCTTATGTTCTTTTTGGTTGGCTCCTCAGTACCCTGTGTGGCTCTGATATTATTTATAACTGGCTCCTTAGTACCCTGTGTGGCTCTGATATTATGCATAACTGGCCCCTCAGACCCTGTGTGGCTCTGATATTATGCATAACTGGCCCCTCTGTACCCTGTGTGGCTCTGATATTATGCATAACTGGCCCCTCAGTACCCTGTGTGGCTCTGATATTATGCATAACTGGCCCCTCTGTACCCTGTGTGGCTCTGATATTATGCATAACTGGCCCCTCAGTACCCTGTGTGGCTCTGATATTATGCATAACAGCTCCTTAGTACCCTGTATGGCTCTTATAATTTGCATACCTGGCTCATCAGTATTCTGTGTGGCTCTTAATTACATTTATTAAACACACTGCTGTCATTAGATACAACCATTTTCACATATTCCCCTCTGTTTGCTCCTCTTTAAATTTCATCCTAACATTAACCTCTTAAGGATCGGAAATTTCAGAGAAAAACTTGCCCAAAAGACAGGAGAATTTTAATCATTTTTGCTGTTGCTCCATTTAAACAGAAATAGAGCTTATTTTTTTAAATTTACCTATCAAAATTATATATATATTTTAGACAACCCAAGGTATTGATTATTTTGGTATATTCCATGCCACCTTTTCGCTGCCAAATGCACGGTCTGTGTCACTGTCTGTAATGATTATCCACCTTTGCCGGTGGCATTTTCGGGAAGGATGGAGGGAGGTTGGTGGGCGGCACAGTGGTGGAGGTTGGAGTGAGTGGGAGGGGCAGCACTCTACCTAAAAAAATTGTTTAGATGTGAAAGGGAGGGAAGGGAAGCGAAAAAAAAACTTAATCCCCCCAGCCTACATAATGATTGTAGGGAGGAGGGAGGGAGACCCCTACACTATGGAAAACATTAAAATAATAATAAATAATTAAAAGAATAAATAAAAAAACTATAAACCTAAGATGGCAGACAACATTGGGGGGGGGGGGGGGGGGTGGTTAGAGAGTTGTTTGAGAGGGATCAGGCAGGTGGGAGGGTAAGGGTGAGTAACCCAAAGTTTGTGAAAAAGTTAACAATTTTTTTTAATGCATTTGGCACAATACAGTGACATAAAATATCGCAAATTGGGCCTAGATTAATAACTTGGGTTGTCTACTAAAAAACAAGGCTCTATTTTTTGTTTAAATGGAGTGATAGCAAAAATGCTAAAAAATCTTCAGTATGTTGGGAAAGTTTTTCTTTGAAATATCCGGTAGCGAAATAGGTTACAAAAATCTTTAACTTTTTCACAAACTTTGGGTTTCTCATCTAAATTATTTAGATTTTGCTTGTGCAGTTATAACACAAATGGTTGTAAAGGGTTCTCTGAGATCCTCTTTGTTCAGAAATAGCAGACATATACCCTATACCCAAGCTATACCAACTATACCCAAGCTCCAGAGGACACCGAATTAATAACGGAGGGAACAGAAAAAAGAGGCAGACACTATTCTGAGGGCACCACAGCCTGCAAAACTTTACTCCCAAATGCTGCTTCAGCTAAAGAAAACACATCAAACTTGTAAAATTTAGAAAAATTGTGTAAGGAGGACCAGGTAGCCGCCTTACACATCTGATCCATTGAGGCTTCATTCTTAAAAGCCCAAGAGGAAGCCACTGCTTTAGTAGAATAAACTGTTATTGGCTCTGCTGTCACATAAGCTAAACGGATGACACTCAACCAGAAAGATAGAGAAGTCGTAGTAGCCTTCTGCCCCTTATGCTTACCTGTATAGATGACATACAAAGAGGAAGAGTGTCTGAATTCCTTAGTAGCCTGAAGATAGAACTTCAAGGCACAAACCACATCTAGATTATGAAGCAAAAGTTCATTCCCTGAAGAAGGATTAGGACACAAAGAAGGAACAAAAATGTATTGATTAATGTTACGATTCGACACCACCATAGGGAGGAATCCTAGTTTAGTGTGTAAAACCACCTTATCAGCATGAGAAAACAGATAAGGGGGATCACATTGCAAAGCAGAAATCTCAGAAACTCTGTGCATAGAGGCAATAGCCAACAAAAAAAGAACCTTTCAAGATAACAATTTAATGTCAACAGTATGCATAGGCTCAAACGGAGCCTGCAGCAAACCACTAAAAACAAGATTGAGGCTCCAAGGCAGAGCCCCAGATCTAAACACGAGTCTGATCCTAGCCAGAGCCTTAACAAAGGACTGCACATTCGGAAGCTCAGCCAATTTTTTGTGCAGTAACACAGACAGGGCTGATATCTGTCCCTTCAGGGAACTAGCAGTTAGGCCCTTCTCCAGTCCATCCTGGAGGAAAGCGAAAATTCTGGCAAACTTAACCTTATGCCAGGAAAATCCACACTCTTCACACCAGTACAAGTGCTCCACACTTTATGGTAGATACGACGAGTAACTGGCTTACGAGCTTGAACCAGAGTGTCGATAACACTCTCAGAGAACCCTTTTTTGGCTAAGACTAAGCATTCAATCTCCACGCAGTCAGCCTCAGAGAATCTAGATTTTGATGAACAAAGGGACCCTGTTTCAGCAGATCTCTGCAACAAGGTAACCTCCACTGAGGAGATGAGGACATCCCCACCAGTTACGCAACCCACGTCCTTCACATCCACGATGGAGCAATCAGAATCACAGATGCTCGCACCTGCTTGATGCGAGCCACCACACGAGGGAGAAGCGGTAATGGAGGAAAAAAATATATGAGACTGAGTCTCCATTGTACTGATAGGGCATCTATCAATTCCGCCTAAGGATCCCTCGACCTGTACCTGGGTAGCTTGGTATTGAGGTGGGATGCCATGATACCTATCTCCGGTGTCCCCCACTTACTGCATAACTCTGCAAACACCTCGGGGTGAAGAGACCATTCCCCTGGGTGAAAGAATTGCCTGCTGAGGAAGTCCACTTCCCAGTTGTCCACACCCGGAATGTGGATAACTAACAGCGTACATTTGTGAGTCTCCGCTCACTCTAGTATCTGAGATACTTCTCTCATCGCCAAAGGACTTCTCGTTCCCCCTTGATGGTTGACATAAGCAACCAAGGTTATATTGTCTGATTGGAATCTGAAAACTGGGACAAACCTATAAGGGGCCAAGCCTTCAAGGAGTTCCAAAATATTGATCGAAAGGGAGGACTCCTCCTGAGTCCACAGACCTTGTGCCTTTTTAGCACCACAAACAGCTCCCCAGCCTGAAAGGCTTGCTCCTGTAGTCAAAATCTCCCAGGACGGTCTCAAAAAGCACATGCCTTGGGACAGATGATCTGGACAGAGCCACCAGGAGCGCAAGTCTCTCGACAGGTTGTCCAGCACAATCTGTTGAGACCGATCTGAATGGTCGCCTTTCCCTTCTCTAAGCATGCATAGTTGTAAGGGTCTGAGATGGAATCTGGCAAAAGGAATGATGTCCATGCAGGGCACCATGAGTCCAATTACCTCCATACATTGAGCCACTGAGGTTCTCGATGAGGCCTGGAGGGCAAGACACGCAGAGGTTAGCTTGCTTCATCTCTGATCTGTGAGGAATATTTTCATGGATATGGAGTCTATTATAGTTCCCAGGAAATTCACCCTTGTACTTGGAGTAAGACTTTATCTTCCATCCATGTGATCGAAGAAGACTGAGAAGGGACTCCGAATGTTCTTCCGCTAGATGAAAAGATGGTGCCTGTACCAAGATATCATCCAGGTAAGGCACTACTGCAATACCTTGTGTTCTGGCAACAGTTAGAAGAGCCCCCAGAACCTTTGTAAACATTCTTAGAGCAGTATCTAGGCCAAACGGAAAAGCTATGAACTGGAAGTGCTGATCCAGAAAAGCAAACCTCAGGAACTGAAAATGTTCCCTGTGAATCGGGACGTGAAGGTATGCATCCTTCAAGTCTATTGTGGTCATAAACTGTACTTCCTGAACCAGAGGCAGGATTTACCATATTGTTTCCATTTAGAGCCGGACAGATAGCTCAGCATGCTAAGGCACTGTGGCTGAGTCTGTAGCAACCCAAGGGGAGGTCTACTCAGCCTTTCATCCTTCCGAGGTTGATAAAATGAGCAGCGCCTTGAGACCCTTACGGGTGATTAGACGCGCTTTACAAGTACCCAATACATACATACATACATTTTGAAAGAGGCAACACTCAGAAACTTATTTAGGCACTTTATATCCAGAATTGGACGGAAAGTTCCCTCCTTCTTTGGAACCACAAAAAGGTTTGAATAAAACCCCAAACCTCTTTCTGCTGTAGGTACAGGGACAATTACTCCTAGAGAGGAGAGATCCCTTACACAACCTAAAAAGGCAGCCCTCTTTTCTGGTCTTGTCGAAAGACTGGAGAGTAGGAATCTGCCCCTGGGTGGATGAGACTTGAATTCTATCCTGTAACCTTGAGATACAACCTCTAGGACCCAAGGATCCTGTACATCCTGGAACCAAGCATCTGAAAAAAAGAGATAGTCTGCCCCCTACTCGATCCGATCCCGGATCTGGGGCCGCCCATTTATGCCGCTTTGTTCTCGGCGGGCTTCTTAGTCTGTTTGGACTTATACCAGGAGTGAGCCGGCTTCCAAATACTCTTGGGCTGCTCGGACTTGGAATAGGACTGCTGTCGTTGCGAATTGTCAGCATGAAAAGAACTAAAATTATACAGTTGCCGTCCCTTAGGCCTATTCTTTTTATCCTGCGGTAGGAAGGCACCTTTCCACTGGTAACCATAGAGATAATGGAGTCCAGCCCTCAACCAAATAAAATATTCCCCTTGAAGGGAAGAGAAAGGAGTCTAGATTTAAAAGTTATATCCGCAGACCAAGACTCCAACCAGAGAGCCCGGCGGGCTAGAACCGCAAAGCCAGCAGCCTTTGCATTTATGCGAATAATCTGCATGTTTGAGTCACAGATGAAGGAGTTAGCAATTCTCAGTGCCTTAATTCTCTCCTGAATATCCTCGAGGGGAATCTCCACCTCAATGAGCTTGACATAGTGTCGCATCAGTAGGTAGCTGCTCCAGCAACCGCGGCTACAGCTGCCGCTGGTTGAAATAAAAACCCTATATGTTGAAACATCTTCCTCCAAAAAGTCTACATTTTTTTATCCATAGGCTCTCTACAAGAACAACTATCCTCCGGAGGGATAATAGTATCTAATTGAGAGTCAAGGACCAGGAATAATTTTTTTAAAGTAGACAAGGGGGAAAAAGAAGTTCCTACTCTTTTCCATTCGTTACTAATACGGTTCGCCATCTTAACTGGCACATAAAAAGTCAAAGGGACCGTCCTATCATCATAAACCCTGTCTAATTTAGGGATCTTAGGCTCATGAGGGAGTGTAGCCTCTGGAACCACTAGATTAAACCTCCCTTAATAAAAAACACAGGTGCTCAATTTTAAATCTAAAGGAGGGTTCTTCCACTGAAGGAGGTTTAGTAACTGAAGTCTCTGACTCAGAAAGTTTACCCTTTGAAGCTACAGAGGTTAACTCATCCTAGGATAGCTGGAATATAGTAGTTAAATCCAATAAATATTTAAATGACTCTAGGTCAGGAGAACTATGTTTAACCTTTCTCTTGCGTTTGTTAGAACTAGGTAAAGCACCCAAAAGCCGCAGACACCGCCAATTTTAACTGCACGGTAAAGTCCACTGGAAAAAAGCCCCCTCCAGATGGAGGATTAGTTGAGCCACGAGGAACTGCATGTGGAGCGGGTAATGTAGAAAGGGTAGTAATTTCTCGGAACCCAGATTCCTGAGAAGTACACGGCTCAGAAGGGCTAATAGCGCTATGAGAATTAGCAGTCTTGTCTCCCTTCTTAGACTTTAGAACAGTGTTTAGGCAAATGGAACAAAATTGAGCAGGCGGGCAAACCACAGCCTCCTCACAATATAAACAGGAATTATTCATCAGTACAGAAGGAGCGGAACCTTCTAATGTAGTATCAGAGTCCTCCATAGCTTTGTATATACCCACAGAAGGACAAACAAAAAGAAACGCTTTTATTTAAAAAAAACAGCACCTTAATACTCCCAATGGCTGGGGCACTCACCACCTCCTAGACCCAGACAGCCAACAGTGAAAACGCTCTCCTCAGGAGTGATGTTTGCAGCAGGATCTTAGGAAATGAAAGAGACTGCACCTGGTCACATGGTACATAAGACAGGACTTCCCCTGCTTTGGAAAAGGGCACCAAGCTATTATGAGCTGCACAAAACTTCAAAAACGAAAGTGAAACCTATTTGTTCCAAACCAAAAAAACACACAGTCTATGAGCCTAAACAACTCTCACATTAAGCAGATATAAATCCCCAAGCTGTTCAAATAATCTCTCTGAAGGAGATATTAACCCTTAATCCTATCGAGGTATAAGGGAGCCACACTGTGACCCAGTATAGCGTTTTAAATTGTATACATAAAAAACGGTCTTACTCTCCAGGATCCATGCTGTGGAACAGGCACAGCCTCTCAAGTGTGACAGCCTTGCAGCAGCGCTTCTGACATGGACTTGAGTGTGTAACAGCAAGCAGTGAAACTCGTCAACACTGATTGCTCAGGAGCCGTTAGCGACAGTCTGGATGGGTTTGCAAAAAAACTGTCCCTGCAGCTCCAGACTCTAACTTTCATCAATACTCTCACTGAAAGGTTGACATGATTACTTAAAACTCCAGTCCTTTCTTGAAGGGAACTATCCAAATCTTCTGCCACTTCTCTGCCACCTCCTATAGTGACGAAAGACAAAGAATGACTGGGGGATAGGGGAAGTGGGAGGGATATTTAAGCCTTTGGCTGGGGTGTCTTTGCCTCCTCCTGGTGGCCAGGTGTTGTATTTCCCAACAGTAAGGAATGAAGTTGTGGACTCTCCCTGCCTTATGGAAGGAAAGGCAGATGCCACTGCCTCTAGCTGCAGTCTTAGCATGAAGCAGAAGGTTGGATGTAGGTACTACATCAACAAAGTACGCTAGGCAAAGTACCCTGTGATGTACTACCTACATCCTGGTGGGTTAAGGGGTTAATATTTTATTCTCTCAGACCTTTAATTCTAATGTTTATATTCTAAGGCAGCAGTGCTAGTAACAGTGTTTCTACAGAATGCTAAAACATACCTCCCAACATTTCAAAATCAAAAGAGGGACACCACCCCTCCACACTGAGCAAAAGTGTCTGGGGAGTGGGCTTAACAAGTGGCAGAACATAACAGACATGAAGTAAAAAAAAAAAAAAAAAGTATAAGCACTCTTGTTACTAGGGTGCGCTTTCTGGTTACCTAGGTAACCATACCAAGCCTCCTACCCCAGTCTGTAACCGGTAATATGTGCAGACTTTGCATGAAGCAGACGTTTTAACTGACAGCAGAATGAATATTCCTAACAAATTACTGCTGCTATTTTATTTTGTATAGTGTTTTTCTTATGTTTGTTCATGATACTCCCAATGTTTAGCATCTATAAGTGCCCCGTGTAAAAAAAAAAAAGAAAAATAAATTTGGAGCAGTATATAAATCTCACAAAAACTTTAGCCCTGTATACAACTTTCAAATAAGTTTCTTATGCAGACAAACAGTTCAGAAACCACTACAGATCACTCTGCAAAAAATTACAACTATTCAGCTGAGCAGACACATTGCCCTGTCGTCGTCCCCAGCACCATCTCCCCTCCTCGCACCCCCCCCACAATGCTGCGAAGTGCGACCCCCCCCTCCCCGCTACAAACAGTGATCTGACTTTTTTCTACTTTTAGTTGTAGCAATAGTTTGATATCACCCTCCTGCCTGGGTAGTAAGAACGCCTCTCTAACATGCAGGATTAGAAGCAATGCCTGCTTACGTGACATAATAATGGAGACTGGGTGCAGTCACTCCTCACACTGCAGGGATAGGGCTAGGAGATAAATTTCTAGCGATGCTGATGATCCGATACTGAGTCTGAACTTCTCTCAGATCTTACCCGTGGCCAGAGTAGTCCTCAGAGACTCAAAGCTATGGTTGCCACCCGCCCCGGTCTGAGGCTCTGTGTCCCGTGTCCCGGAACTACCCTCAAATGCCCCGGGCTAAGCGCTCCCCTGGCGCAGCAAGCAGCAGTGAGCACAGACTTTTACAAAAATTAGCTGGCTAGAGGAGCGCTTAGCCCAGGGTTTACAAAAAAAAAAAACGGGTAGGTGGAGTCTGGAGTAGAGACAGAGAATGGATGGTGTGGGATAGTGGGAGGGGGAACGAGGGTCGAGGAGGGGAGTTGTCACATCCTGCAGGCTGCAGCTGAGTCTGAGAGCGGCAGAGAGAGGCAGGTGTTGGTGGGGTGCCAGGAGGCAGAGTTTGTAAACCCAAACAGCGGGGTAATGGGGGAATCATCATAAAGGCAGTCCGGGTGTTGAGCTTGTTTAGGACAATGAACTGTGTACAGTGAGCACATCTGAAATTTGACGTATCTTATATATATAAAAAATTGATTTCATAATGAATTTGAGGCCGCGAGAAGCCACGTCACAAGCCACGCCCTGAGACACACCCTCTCCACGCCCACTTAAAAAGTGTCCAGGAATTTTCTGTGCAAATGGTGGCAACCCTACTCAAAGCACACTGCCACACTCCACTAGTAAGTAGACACAGTGAGGCTCCTGAGGTGACTAGTCAGAACTTCCAAGTTAGTCCTCGAGACAACACCACGGCACGGTCGCTGCCTTTTCATGCCTGTGCTCAAAGATGAGTCAACACTTCACATGCCATCACATGTACCAAAAATGACTGACTGTGTATTGGTAGCATGTGGCCACATGCTGACCATGGGGCCGAATTATAAAGCTCTGAATGGAGCTTGATGCCCCTTTTCCGTGCGAGCCTTCAGGCTCACCGGAAACAGTAGTTATGAAGCAGCGATCTAAAGACCGCTGCTCCATAACTTGTCCGTTGTCTCTGAGGCTGCGCATATCAATCCACCTGATCCTATACGATTGGGCTGATTGACACCCCCTGCAAGCGACCTATTGGCCACAAATCTGCAGGGGGCGGCATTGCACAAGCAGTTCATAAGAACTGCTGGTGCAATGATAAATGCAGACAGCGTATGCTGTCAGCATTTATCGATGTGCGGCGGACATGATACGCTACATCGTATCATGTCCGTCTGCACTTTAATAAATCGGCCCCCATGTATGGGCCCAATAAAATTTAAAAAAAAAAAAGATTTTTTTTTAAATGCATGGGGCAATGCGGGACAGACATCAATCTTCCCGGGACAGCGGGACAGACCCCTAAACTCGTGACTGTCCCTAGAAAATCGGGACAGTTGGGGGTATGCAAGACATGGGAATGCCACTGATATCCTATAAGCCTATCTAGAGTTACTCTATAACAAATTACACCAAAGGAACAACACAAATTGATCTGGAAATATGTTAAAAATGCTCACTCTATCTAGACCATCCATGAACGTTTAATTTTGACTTTACTATCCCTTTAAGGTTTGGAAATTACAGGGATATGAATCCCAATGTTTTACTTTATGATTCAGATAGAACATGCCTTGCAGTGCTCCAGACACCAAACTAGGAATCTCTTCAACAAAGAATACCATGAGAACGAAGCAAATTTGATATTAGAAGTAAATCGGAAACTGTATGTTCTGTCTGAACCAAGAAAAAAAAATCTTTGTTTCATGTTCTTTTAAACAATAATAAGTGGAGTAATGATGCACCTGCTGGAACCACACAATTTTAAACACTTTATTACTCCCTCTCCCATCTACGCGTTTCTCTACCTTGTATCATTATTCTTTACTATTCTCCTGTTTCTGTTTAGCTTTGCTTGTAAGTCTCACAGCGTCTCCCAGTTCTCACAGATTCCATTTCATATTTCATATATTTTGTGCAAAACCCTAACAGATATATATTTAAATATTTCTTTAAGAATAAATAGAACATGCTATGTGCAGAACATTGGATTATGAAATGTGCAATCTTCTTATGTTGCGTTTTTAAAGAACCCCAATCGTGTTTGCGCAACTTGTGGGTGGCAAACGCGAGAGTACAAACTTTTTACTTTTAACTCAAAATACGAGCGGGAATCTATGAGTGCAAAAATAACTTCTAGTGGTTGTAAAGCGCAAATGGCACTTCAATAAAGGTTATTTGATTTGTAATCTGACCCAATGGGGCATATTTATCAAGCTCCGTATGGCTCGCCGGAAACAGAAGTTATGAAGCAGCGGTCTAAAGATAGCTGCTCCATAACGTGTCCGCCTGCTCTAGGGTACGGACAGAAATCAACCCTATCGAATACGATCGGGTTGATTGACACCCCCTACTAGCGGTCGATTGTCTGCGAATCTGCAGGGTGTGGAATTGCACCAGCAGTTCAGCGTAAGCTGCCGGCATTTATCGATATGCAGCGGACATGATCCGCTATATCAGGTCATGTCCGCTCGCACCATAGTAAATAGGCCCCAATGTCTGTTTTTAAAATTAAGATAGGACATGGGAAGGTGAAAACACAGTAAAAGCAGGTTATTTACTGCACTGCACTACAGTTATGTACTGTACTTTAGGTTATTTACTGCACTGCACTACAGTTATGTACTGTACTTTAGGTTATTTACTGCACTGCACTACAGTTATGTACTGTACTTTAGGTTATTTACTGCACTGCACTACAGTTATGTACTGTACTTTAGGTTATTTACTGCACAGTCTCCGGCCGGACAGATAGCTCAGCATGCTAATGCACTGTGGCTGAGCTTTGTAGCAGGTTCGATCCCCAGCGAGATCCAATCATCCTTTCAATCCTTCCAAGGTCGATAAAATGAACAGCGCCTTGAGACCCTTATGGGTGATTAGCCACGCTTTACAAGTACCCAATACATACAGTAATATAGGTTACTTACTGCACTATAAATTGTTTATGGAATTGCCCTATAGGTTATTTATTGCACTGCACTATAGGTTATGTACTGTGCTATAGGCTATTTATTGCACTGTACTATAGGTTATTTACTGCACTGCACTATAGGTTATTTATTGCACTGCAGGTTATTTATTGCACTGTACTATAGGTTAATTACTGCACTGCACTATAGGTTATTTACTGTACTATATGTCATTAACAGCACTGCTCTTTAACACCTAGATTATGAATTTTGCTTTGCGGCTTTTAACGCTGAAAAAATGGCAATTTCAGAGTAAAAGCAGTAACGCACTATTGGGAGTCGTGTCGGTATAGCTATACTGCAAGCATTTTAGCCTGTAACTACGTCAATTCTGCACTCAAAAAAACATAATTTATGCTTACCCGATAAATTTATTTCTTTCTTGACACGGTGAGTCCACGGATCATCATAATTACTATTGGGAATATCACTCCTGACCAGCAGGAGGAGGTAAAGAGCACCACAGCAAAGCTGTTAAATACCACTCCCCTTACCCACAACCCCCAGTCATTCGACCAAAGGGAAATGAGAAAGGAAGTAATATAAGGTGCAGAGGTGCCTGAGGTTTATGTAAAAATAAACTGGGGCGGGCCGTGGACTCACCGTGTCAAGAACGAAATCAATTTGTCAGGTAAGCAAAAATTATGTTTTCTTTCTAATGACACGGTGAGTCCACGGATCATCATAATTACTATTGGGAATCAATACCCAAGCTAGAGGACACAGATGATAAGGGAGGGACAAGAGAGTTAACCTAAACAGAAGGCACCACTTCTTAAAGAACCTTTCTGCCAAATGAGCCTCAGCCGAGAAAAAAGCATCAAATTTATAGACCTTAGAAAAAAAAAAAAAAAAAAAGAACAAAGAAGGCCCAGTCGGTTCTTACGCTCTATTTTGCAGAGGCCTCTTACTTGAAGGCCCAAAGAGAAAACACCACCCTAATGGAAATAGCTGTAATTCTCTCAGGAAGCTACTTTCCAGCAGACCCTAAAAATAACACCTCTCAACCAGAGAGAAAAAGAAGGGGCAGAGGCTTTCTGGACCTTGTCTCTCCAGAAAAACAACAAACAGTACAGAAGACCGACAAGGTCCTTTGTAGCCTGAAGATAAAATCTAAGAACCTGCACAACAAATAAGTTATGGAACAGATGCTGCTTATGAAAAGAAAAGAAGGATTAGGACAAGAAGAAGGAACAAAAAGTAACTGAATAAAATTTCTGTCCGAAACAACCAAAACATGGTACAAAGAACTGTCTTATCTCCAGAAAAATGATATAAGACAAACCATGGAAATAGTGGCAACGGTGTTAGTTTAAGCAAATATCAACCCCTTCATAATATAGTATGCTGAAATAATAGTAGATATATAATCTATTCAGTATTCATTATATACCAGTTAGTATCACTGGTGAAGTGTAGGAGAAGGGGGGTGCTGACTGTCTGATAGATATATAGGTACAAAAAAAGAGAGAGAAGTTTGACAGTACCCAGCACTCACAAAACACTATATAGTAACAGTATGCATTGAAAACTGGATTGTGTCCAGAACTGGTTATTAAAACATAACTTTTACTAATGATAGAATAAAATAAAAAAGGGTGGTAAATAGTACCAAATGTATAACATAAATATGTGAGACATACATTTAAAACTTAGATTAAGAAACAGATCAGGACTGTGTGTGTGAGACTTCAAAAACAGAATTACTTCCCTGGGTAATAGTTCAAATACACCGTAACCCTTAGGGCTCAGAGAATACACGGATTGCTCTAAAGCTAATCTAAAAAGGGGATTGACCCCAACAACATTACCTAATCTGAGCAATACTGGTACCTAGAGCAGGAGAGGAAACGGTTTATAAATGACAAATTAGCAAGTCTCATGCACACAGACAAGGCCTGATGTACATTTCGCCGCTAGCACGGCTTTCTCAGAGGCTAACCAGAGTCAGGGCCCCAACCCGGTATTGGTATCGTCATTAATCAATAGAAATTGGTTCTAAGCACACACCTCTAGATGCAGCCTATCACAAGAGGCTTAATGTAATTGGTTAAAGATTCATCACATGATCGTATCAAGCAGGTGTCAGGATAGTAACATGTTGAAACAATTTTGTGATATAAGGTATTAGATATTTGCTACATTGTTTCAAAATCAAGAATAGGTGTCAGGAGCATTGAAAGATGACAGCAACCGTTCCATCCCAACATCATTTACTAAACAATTCTGAGTAAGCTAGACCTGCATGATTGAAAATTACAATCAAGTTTAGTAAATCATGTTGGGATGGAATGGTTGCTGTCCCAAGTCCAAAGTCCCTGCATTATCATGCGTACAGCGAAGCCACTACTTCTTGAATGAAAAATGAGCGTTCTACTTTAAATTGAACCAACAGCCCTTTGCAGAATCGGCCCTGCCGATATTTAAACCTGTGACCTAGAATCTTGTAAATAGGCCTTTGAAGTCCAGGCATTTACCAACTGAGCTACCTCAATGAGTCCCAGACAACTCCCCAGCCCAGAAGGCTGGTGACCATGGCCAAACGCCCAGGAAGGTCTCCAAAGCGAGAGTCCAGAGACCAAAAATCACGGAAAAGAGACTCTTGTCGATAGATCTAGAAACTCCAAGACATCCGGATAATCCCCATTCCACTGACTGAGCATGCAAAACTGCTGAGTTCTCCAACATTAATTCCTAAGTAGAATACCTAGTTTATGAAAAAATAGAGCCTGAACCACTAGGACATTCAAGAGGTTCCACAAACTGAAAAATATTCAGCCAGAGAGTAAAACTCAGAAATCTGAGATGATCCCTTTGAAAGGGAAACTAAGTATACACATCCTATAGATCTAAGGCCGTTATATAGCCCCAAGACAAATGGAGCAGAGTCTCCATCTTAAAGGACGTTATTCCGAAAAACAAAATAAAACATTTCATGCCTAAATTAGGACAAAGAAAATTGGAACCGAATGAAAAAGAAACTAGATCCTGTTCCTAAACTGAAACAGGAACAATCCCTTCACTATATGTTATTTACTGCACTATAGGCTATTTACTGCACTGCACTGTATGTTATTTACTGCACTATATGTTATTTACTGCACTGTATGTTATTTACTGCACTATAGGCTATTTACTGCACTGTATGTTATTTACTGCACTATAGGCTATTTACTGCACTGTATGTTATTTACTACACTATAGGCTATTTACTGCACTGTATGTTATTTACTGCATTGTATGTTATTTACTGCACTATAGGCTATTTACTGCACTGCATGTTATTTACTGCACTATATGCTACTTACTGCACTATATGTTATTTACTGCATTGTATGTTATTTACTGCACTATAAGCTATTTACTGCACTGTATGTTATTTACTGCACTATAGGCTATTTACTGCACTGCACTGTATGTTATTTACTGCACTATAGGCTATTTACTGCACTGCACTGTATGTTATTTACTGCACTATAGGCTATTTACTGCACTGCACTGTATGTTATTTACTGCACTATAGGCTATTCACTGCACTGCACTGCATGTTATTTACTGCACTATATGCTACTTACTGCACTATATGTTATTTACTGCATTGTATGTTATTTACTGCACTATAGGCTATTTACTGCACTGCACTGCATGTTATTTACTGTACTATATGCTACTTACTGCACTATATGTTATTTACTGCATTGTATGTTATTTACTGCACTATAGGCTATTTACTGCACTGCACTGCATGTTATTTACTGCACTATATGCTACTTACTGCACTATATGTTATTTACTGCATTGTATGTTATTTGCTGCACTATAGGCTATTTACTGCACTGCACTGCATGTTATTTACTGCACTATATGCTACTTATTGCACTATATGTTATTTACTGCATTGTATGTTATTTACTGCACTATAGGCTATTTACTTCACTGCACTGCATGTTATTTACTGCACTGCACTGCATGTTATTTACTGCACTATATGCTACTTACTGCACTATATGTTATTTACTGCATTGTATGTTATTTACTGCACTATAGGCTATTTACTTCACTGCACTGCATGTTATTTACTGCACTATTTCTTGTACTGTTTTATTTCCCTTTTACTGTAAAAACATTTGTGCGTATTAAGCTACATTTCATTCTCGCTAGGAATGAAATGTTGTCTGTCCTGTGCAGTCCCTCGACACTACACATTTTTCCTTTACAGATGCTGTGCCTCGTAACAAACAAGCATAAAATCCAATTACCAGTTGCCGATAACATCCTGGATAATTCTGTATTTTATATCTATAATCTGGATAAACGAATGTATATTGTCTACAGTATAAATTTTGTGCATAATCTGTAGATAGTCTGGGTATCTATATATATTCTATGCATAGTTATTATATTTGTACACTGTGTAAAAAGTCTGATTATCTCAATGTGTTCCTTAAACTGTCAGTATAGAAACTGAAATAAAAAACTCTTTATTATGATGCGGGCGAACATGATACGATGTAGAGGATCATGTCCGCCCGACATCTCTAAATGTCGACAGCATACTCTGTCAGCATTTTACATTGCACAATCATTTCTAGTGAAATGCTTGTGCATTGTCGCCCCCTCAGATTCGTGGCCAATGGGCCGCTAGCAAGGGGTGTCAGTCATCCTGATCATATCTGATCGGAATAATTGCTGTCCGCCGGACAAGTTAAGGAGCAGCGCTCTTAAGTCCGTTGATTCCGCAATTTAGTAATTCGGCCCCTATGCATAGTCTTGATATCTGTAGACTATTTGTAAATAGCTGGATTATCTCTATATATTATGTGCATAATCTGAAATTCCCCATATATCAATAACTGTGTATAATGTGAGTGCAGATTGAATATCTATATTTTATACCTATTTTATTGATATTTTCAGCATGTACCATCTCGCTATGTCCATATCTTATAGTGTTATTTTTAAATATTTGGTACATAGATGTGACTATATTTTACATAAATGTAGATGAACGTGTTTTTGCATCTGTTGTATTATCAATACTATTTTACTTTCTGAAATATCAGAATATTATGGGCTAGATTACAAGTGGCGTGCTAACCATAGCACAGGATGAGAAAAGCAGTATTGCAGGACCACGCTAACATTAGTGAAATAACAAGAAGTTTTAGTGCAGTCAACATCGCACTAGTGCAACCTATACTTTCAATGGATATTACGACCATGCTAAATAGCATTGACATTACAAGTTGAAAATTACATATACTGTCATATAAATACTTTTTAATAGAAAAATGTTAATGTTGATTAAAAAAAAAAGGTTTTAAAGGGGTTGGTATATGGTAAGGTGTTTGACTGGAAAGGACTCCAATGTATACAGTATGTATATATACATATATATACTTGTATGTATACATGGATATAAATGTGTATATAATTGTAAATATGTATGTATATACATAATTTTTGTATATACATACATAAGACTTTCATAAGGAAACTTCAAAAATCTTAATTTTGTGAATATTCATTATCTGTACAGCGCTGCGGAATCTGTTGGCGCTCTACAAATACCTGATAATAATAATACTAATAATGATAATCTGTACTATTCGGTTTGTTTTAATAGAAATGAGTACACTACTGAATATTCGTGGAACATTTACATTACTTTTTGTTTAACAAATGTAAATGTTCCATTGCTATAGAAAAAGTTACACTTGTAACATTAAATACCTTTTACGTGTTACTAGGAGGCTTAGTGCGGCAGATCCCAGGGCATGCTCTAAAAAACCTTTGTCTCGCTAATCCTCTTATTATAAATTTTGTTATACATTCGTTTGGATATTTTCATAACATGAATATCTGTGAATATTGGCATTCATTATGAAACTAATGCAAATGTACAATATATACACTTTTAAGCCCTTCTCAGTCAAATACCTTGAAATATGCGATATAGGTCTAGATTACGAGCGGTGCACCAAGTTATTGCACGCCTGCAAACAGTCAAATTTGCCCATTTACAGGTGCGTGATAATTAACCCGCCATTACAAGTGGCTGGTTATTGCTGCCGCGAGCTTACATAGCATTCTGGAATCTATAGTTCACTATTTCCCTTTCAGGACTGT
The DNA here is from genome assembly GCF_027579735.1 of Bombina bombina. Lineage (NCBI taxonomy): Eukaryota > Metazoa > Chordata > Amphibia > Anura > Bombinatoridae > Bombina > Bombina bombina. The sequence goes on from NC_069505.1 coordinate 63,686,665, forward strand.
GTCACTGCAGTTCTAGACTCTAATACCCAGCATGCATTGTACAGTGGTGGGAGTGGGCTTCATGGAAGGCAGAAAGTTTTGCATGAGGTCACACCCCCTCCTTCATGCTGTGTGTGTATGTGCTATGAGCCACGTAGGGGGATTTCCACTCCTACCGCCATTTTAACAGCAGCAAAGAATAGGGTATCTCATTATTGAAAATGTGCTCCAAGTTAACCCTTTCTGTTCACAATCGGCCAGATTACGATTTTTGCGTTAGAAGCTGTGCGGTGCCAACGAGCAGTTTTTTCTCACCGCTCACTTACCTGCAGCGCTTGTATTACGGGTTTTTACAAACCCGGCATTAAAAGGCAAGAAGTGAGTGTTGAGCAAAATTGTCCTCCTTACCGCACTTCACTACCAGCGCTGCTTAAGTCAGCGGTGAGCTGGTCGTAAGTGCTCGTGCACGATTTCCCCATAGAAATCAACGGGGAGAGCCGGCTGAGAAAAAGTCTTAACACCTGCAAAAAAGCAGCGTAAAACTCAGTAACGCAGCACCATTGATTCCTATGGGGAAATAAAATTAATGTTTACACCTAACACCCTAACATGAACCCCAAGTCTAAACACCCCTAATCTTACACTTATTAACCCCTAATCTGCTGCCCCCGACATCGTCGCCACCTACATTATATTTTTTAACCCCTAATCTACCGCTCCGGACATCACCAACACTATAATAAATATATTAACCCCTAAACCGCCGCACTCCCGCCTCGCAAACATTAGTTAAATATTATTAACCCCTAATTTGCTGTCCCTAACATCGCCGCCACCTACCTACATTTATTAACCCCTAATCTGCCGCCCCCAACGTCGGTGCCACTATACTAAATGTATTAACCCCTAAACCTAAGTCTAACCCTAACACCCTCTAACTTAAATATAATTTAAATAAATCTAAAGAAAATTACTATCATTAACTAAAGTATTCCTATTTAAAACTAAATACTTACCTAGAAAATAAAGCCTAAGCTAGCTACAATATAACTAATAGTTACATTGTATCTAGCTTAGGGTTTATTTTTATTTTACAGGCAAGTTTGTATTTATTTTAACTAGGTAGAATAGTTATTAACTATTTAATAGCTACCTAGCTAAAATAAATACAAATTGACCTGTAAAATAAAACCTAACCTAAGTTACACTAACACCTAACACTACACTACAATTAAATAAGTTAACTAAATTAAAAACAATAAATTAAATTAAATTGGCTAAATCACAAAACCCCCCACTAAATTACAGAAAATAAAAAACAAATTACAGATCTTTAAACTAATTACACCTAATCTAATAACCCTATCAAAATAAAAAAGCCCCCCCCAAAATAAAAAAAACCCTAGCCTAAACTAAACTATCAATAGCCCTTAAAAGGGCCTTTTGCAGGGCATTGCCCCAAAGTAATCAGCTCTTTTACCTGTAAAAAAATACAAACACCCCCCAACAGTAAAACCCACCACCCACACAACAAACCCCCCAAATAAAAACCTAACTAAAAAAACATAAGCTCCCCATTGCTCTGAAAAGGGCATTTGGATGGACATTGCTCTTAAAAGGACAGTTAGCTCTTTTGCGGCCCAAAGCCCTAACCTAAAAATAAAACCCACCCAATACACCCTTAAAAAAACCTAACACTAACCCCCTGAAGTTCGACTTACTGTTCTGAAGACCGGACATCCATCCTCAAGGAAGCGGGGTGACATAAGGGTGAAGATGTTTATTATAGTGGCAGCGATGTCCGGAGCGGCAGATTAGGGGTTAAAAACCTAAACCTGCAAGACTTGTAATAGCAGCGGTAGTGAAAAAGCAGCGTTAGGACCTGTTAACGCTGCTTTTTCAGCCTAATGCACAACTCGTAATCTAGCCGATAGTTTTTTAAAAGTTACGCTAATAGCACAAAATAGAGGAATGTTTATTTTGCATATTTTAGGTAATTCAGGCTCGCCGGAAACCTATCCGTCTGCTCTGAGGTGGCGGACAGACATCACCAGAAATCAACCCGAATCGAATATAAATCGGGTTGATTGACACCCCCTGCTAGCGGTAGATTGGCTGCGAATCTGCACAGCGCGGCATTGAACCAGCATTTCACAAGAATTGCTGGTGCAATGATAAATGCCAACAGCGTATGCTGTCGGCATTTATCGATGTGCAGCGGACATAATCCTCAATATCGGATCATGAACGCTCGCACAATGATAATACGGCCCCTTAAGCTTTATGTGTATAGTTTAACTTATGCTAATTCTTTTGTGTTTTTAAGTTTTATTAACTGTATAATGCAACAGATCAAATAAACAAAGCACTAAATAATAAATACAACTATATGCCTCTTCTATTTTCATTAATAATTTAGGAGTCTGGATAAAGTGTACTTCACAGAAAATGTTTCAAGTCGGTTAGCATTATAAAGTAGCTGGGGGTAGTGTAATCCTTTATAATATTATAACCTTTTTTTGATATACAAAGCACAAACTAAATGCATAATTTAATATATATTTATTTAGTGATGATTTTTGCAATAAACAATGAATTCTTTTTATATTTGCTCATTGTAGCTCAATATTGGATAAAACCTAACCTTACCCAAAAAAAAAAAATCTTACCTAAAAAATAAAAAACCTAACCTTTGCTGAAAAATAAACAAACCTTGCATTATAGATAAAAAAATATTTTAAAAAATACCATTACAGAAATCTTTTTTTAAAAAAAATAAAAAAAAACAGTTACCGTATGTCTATACTCAAAATGAAAACTTTTTCTATTAACTGATTTAAATTTCAAAAGAAAAGAAGATGGATTAAGATAAGAAGACTGTGGGGATTTTTTGGGTGTGTTTATTTCTTTTTAGATTAGTGGGAGTGCACTTCTAGAGTGGGTGCCCTCTAAATGCCCTTCTTAGGGCAATGCCCAGCCAAATGCCCTTTTCAGGGCAAGTTTTAGAGTATTTTTTCTAGATAGACTTTTTTGTGGGGGAAGATTGGTGTGCAGGTTGTTTTATTTGAAAAATATCTAAATCACTTTAGAGCAAATACCCTGCAAAAATGTGTATGTAAATATATATATATATAAAGAATTATTGGTTTTAGCGCAGTTGATCTTAAGCAGTGTATGGATTAGCGCAAGTGATAAATGGAAAAGTCTTTTAGAAGAATTTACAAGGGCTTTTATTGTACAAATAACAGAATTTATGTTTACCTGATAAATTACTTTCTCCAACGGTGTGTCCGGTCCACGGCGTCATCCTTACTTGTGGGATATTCTCTTCCCCAACAGGAAATGGCAAAGAGCCCAGCAAAGCTGGTCACATGATCCCTCCTAGGCTCCGCCTACCCCAGTCATTCGACCGACGTTAAGGAGGAATATTTGCATAGGAGAAACCATATGGTACCGTGGTGACTGTAGTTAAAGAAAATAAATTATCAGACCTGATTAAAAAACCAGGGCGGGCCGTGGACCGGACACACCGTTGGAGAAAGTAATTTATCAGGTAAACATAAATTCTGTTTTCTCCAACATAGGTGTGTCCGGTCCACGGCGTCATCCTTACTTGTGGGAACCAATACCAAAGCTTTAGGACACGGATGAAGGGAGGGAGCAAATCAGGTCACCTAAATGGAAGGCACCACGGCTTGCAAAACCTTTCTCCCAAAAATAGCCTCAGAAGAAGCAAAAGTATCAAACTTGTAAAATTTGGTAAAAGTGTGCAGTGAAGACCAAGTCGCTGCCCTACATATCTGATCAACAGAAGCCTCGTTCTTGAAGGCCCATGTGGAAGCCACAGCCCTAGTGGAATGAGCTGTGATTCTTTCGGGAGGCTGCCGTCCGGCAGTCTCGTAAGCCAATCTGATGATGCTTTTAATCCAAAAAGAGAGAGAGGTAGAAGTTGCTTTTTGACCTCTCCTTTTACCGGAATAAACAACAAACAAGGAAGATGTTTGTCTAAAATCCTTGGTAGCATCTAAATAGAATTTTAGAGCGCGAACAACATCCAAATTGTGCAACAAACGTTCCTTCTTTGAAACTGGTTTCGGACACAGAGAAGGTACGATAATCTCCTGGTTAATGTTTTTGTTAGAAACAACCTTTGGAAGAAAACCAGGTTTAGTACGTAAAACCACCTTATCTGCATGGAACACCAGATAAGGAGGAGAACACTGCAGAGCAGATAATTCTGAAACTCTTCTGGCAGAAGAAATTGCAACTAAAAACAAAACTTTCCAAGATAATAATTTAATATCAACGGAATGCAAGGGTTCAAACGGAACCCCCTGAAGAACTGAAAGAACTAAATTGAGACTCCAAGGAGGAGTCAAAGGTTTGTAAACAGGCTTGATTCTAACCAGAGCCTGAACAAAAGCTTGAACATCTGGCACAGCTGCCAGCTTTTTGTGAAGTAACACCGACAAGGCAGAAATCTGTCCCTTCAGGGAACTTGCAGATAATCCTTTTTCCAATCCTTCTTGAAGGAAGGATAGAATCCTAGGAATCTTAACCTTGTCCCAAGGGAATCCTTTAGATTCACACCAACAGATATATTTTTTCCAAATTTTGTGGTAAATCTTTCTAGTTACAGGCTTTCTGGCCTGAACAAGAGTATCGATAACAGAATCTGAGAATCCTCGCTTCGATAAAATCAAGCGTTCAATCTCCAAGCAGTCAGCTGGAGTGAAACCAGATTCGGATGTTCGAACGGACCCTGAACAAGAAGGTCTCGTCTCAAAGGTAGCTTCCAAGGTGGAGCCGATGACATATTCACCAGATCTGCATACCAAGTCCTGCGTGGCCACGCAGGAGCTATCAAGATCACCGACGCCCTCTCCTGATTGATCCTGGCTACCAGCCTGGGGATGAGAGGAAATGGCGGGAACACATAAGCTAGTTTGAAGGTCCAAGGTGCTACTAGTGCATCCACTAGAGCCGCCTTGGGATCCCTGGATCTGGACCCGTAGCAAGGAACTTTGAAGTTCTGACGAGAGGCCATCAGATCCATGTCTGGAATGCCCCACAGCCGAGTGACTTGGGCAAAGATTTCCGGATGGAGTTCCCACTCCCCCGGATGCAATGTCTGACGACTCAGAAAATCCGCTTCCCAATTTTCCACTCCTGGAATGTGAATAGCAGACAGGTGGCAGGAGTGAGACTCCGCCCATAGAATGATTTTGGTCACTTCTTCCATCGCTAGGGAACTCCTTGTTCCCCCCTGATGGTTGATGTACGCAACAGTTGTCATGTTGTCTGATTGAAACCGTATGAACTTGGTCCACGCTAGCTGAGGCCAAGCCTTGAGAGCATTGAATATCGCTCTCAGTTCCAGAATATTTATCGGTAGAAGAGATTCTTCCCGAGACCAAAGACCCTGAGCTTTCAGGGATCCCCAGACCGCGCCCCAGCCCATCAGACTGGCGTCGGTCGTGACAATGACCCACTCTGGTCTGCGGAATGTCATCCCTTGTGACAGGTTGTCCAGGGACAGCCACCAACGGAGTGAGTCTCTGGTCCTCTGATTTACTTGTATCTTCGGAGACAAGTCTGTATAGTCCCCATTCCACTGACTGAGCATGCACAGTTGTAATGGTCTTAGATGAATGCGCGCAAAAGGAACTATGTCCATTGCCGCTACCATCAACCCGATCACTTCCATGCACTGAGCTATGGAAGGAAGAGGAACGGAATGAAGTATCCGACAAGAGTCTAGAAGTTTTGTTTTTCTGGCCTCTGTTAGAAAAATCCTCATTTCTAAGGAGTCTATAATTGTTCCCAAGAAGGGAACCCTTGTTGACGGGGATAGAGAACTCTTTTCCACGTTCACTTTCCATCCGTGAGATCTGAGAAAGGCCAGGACGATGTCCGTGTGAGCCTTTGCTTGAGGAAGGGACGACGCTTGAATCAGAATGTCGTCCAAGTAAGGTACTACCGCAACGCCCCTTGGTCTTAGCACAGCTAGAAGGGACCCTAGTACCTTTGTGAAAATCCTTGGAGCAGTGGCTAATCCGAAAGGAAGCGCCACGAACTGGTAATGTTTGTCCAGGAATGCGAACCTTAGGAACCGATGATGTTCCTTGTGGATAGGAATATGTAGATACGCATCCTTTAAATCCACCGTGGTCATGAATTGACCTTCCTGGATGGAAGGAAGAATAGTTCGAATGGTTTCCATCTTGAACGATGGAACCTTGAGAAACTTGTTTAAGATCTTGAGATCTAAGATTGGTCTGAACGTTCCCTCTTTTTTGGGAACTATGAACAGATTGGAGTAGAACCCCATCCCTTGTTCTCTTAATGGAACAGGATGAATCACTCCCATTTTTAACAGGTCTTCTACACAATGTAAGAACGCCTGTCTTTTTATGTGGTCTAAAGACAACTGAGACCTGTGGAACCTCCCCCTTGGGGGAAGTCCCTTGAATTCCAGAAGATAACCTTGGGAGACTATTTCTAGCGCCCAAGGATCCAGAACATCTCTTGCCCAAGCCTGAGCGAAGAGAGAGAGTCTGCCCCCCACCAGATCCGGTCCCGGATCGGGGGCCAACATTTCATGCTGTCTTGGTAGCAGTGGCAGGTTTCTTGGCCTGCTTTCCCTTGTTCCAGCCTTGCATTGGTCTCCAAGCTGGCTTGGCTTGAGAAGTATTACCCTCTTGCTTAGAGGACGTAGCACTTTGGGCTGGTCCGTTTTTACGAAAGGGACGAAAATTAGGTCTATTTTTTGCCTTGAACGGCCGATCCTGAGGAAGGGCGTGGCCCTTACCCCCAGTGATATCAGAGATAATCTCTTTCAAGTCAGGGCCAAACAGCGTTTTCCCCTTGAAAGGAATGTTTAGTAGCTTGTTCTTGGAAGACGCATCAGCCGACCAAGATTTCAACCAAAGCGCTCTGCGCGCCACAATAGCAAACCCAGAATTCTTAGCCGCTAACCTAGCCAATTGCAAAGTGGCGTCTAGGGTGAAAGAATTAGCCAATTTGAGAGCATTGATTCTGTCCATAATCTCCTCATAAGGAGGAGAATCACTATCGAGCGCCCTTATCAGCTCATCGAACCAGAAACATGCAGCTGTAGCGACAGGGACAATACATGAAATTGGTTGTAGAAGGTAACCCTGCTGAACAAACATTTTTTTAAGCAAACCTTCTAATTTTTTATCCATAGGATCTTTGAAAGCACAACTATCCTCTATGGGTATAGTGGTGCGTTTGTTTAAAGTGGAAACCGCTCCCTCGACCTTGGGGACTGTCTGCCATAAGTCCTTTCTGGGGTCGACCATAGGAAACAATTTTTTAAATATGGGGGGAGGGACGAAAGGAATACCGGGCCTTTCCCATTCTTTATTAACAATGTCCGCCACCCGCTTGGGTATAGGAAAAGCTTCTGGGAGCCCCGGCACCTCTAGGAACTTGTCCATTTTACATAGTTTCTCTGGGATGACCAACTTTTCACAATCATCCAGAGTGGATAATACCTCCTTAAGCAGAATGCGGAGATGTTCCAACTTAAATTTAAATGCAATCACATCAGGTTCAGCCTGTTGAGAAATGTTCCCTGAATCAGTAATTTCTCCCTCAGACAAAACCTCCCTGGCCCCATCAGACTGGGTTAGGGGCCCTTCAGAGATATTAATATCAGCGTCGTCATGCTCTTCAGTATCTAAAACAGAGCAGCCACGCTTACGCTGACAAGGGTTCATTTTGGCTAAAATGTTTTTGACAGAATTATCCATTACAGCCGTTAATTGTTGCATAGTAAGGAGTATTGGCGCGCTAGATGTACTAGGGGCCTCCTGAGTGGGCAAGAGTCGTGTAGACGAAGGAGGGAATGATGCAGTACCATGCTTACTCCCCTCACTTGAGGAATCATCTTGGGCATCATTGTCATTATCACATAAATCACATTTATTTAAATGAATAGGAATTCTGGCTTCCCCACATTCAGAACACAGTCTATCTGGTAGTTCAGACATGTTAAACAGGCATAAACTTGATAACAAAGTACAAAAACGTTTTAAAATAAAACCGTTACTGTCACTTTAAATTTTAAACTGAACACACTTTATTACTGCAATTGCGAAAAAACATGAAGGAATTGTTCAAAATTCACCAAATTTTCACCACAGTGTCTTAAAGCCTTAAAAGTATTGCACACCAAATTTGGAAGCTTTAACCCTTAAAATAACGGAACCGGAGCCGTTTTAAGCTTTAACCCCTTTACAGTCCCTGGTATCTGCTTTGCTGAGACCCAACCAAGCCCAAAGGGGAATACGATACCAAATGACGCCTTCAGAAAGTCTTTTCTAAGTATCAGAGCTCCTCTCACATGCGACTGCATGCCATGCCTCTCAAAAACAAGTGCGCCACACCGGCGCGAAAATGAGGCTCTGCTTAAGCTTTGGGAAAGCCCCTAAGGAATAAGGTGTCTAATACAGTGCCTGCCGATATTATTATATCAAAATACCCAGATAAAATGATTCCTCAAGGCTAAATATGTGTTAATAATGAATCGATTTAGCCCAGAAAAAGTCTACAGTCTTAATAAGCCCTTGTGAAGCCCTTATTTACGATCGTAATAAACATGGCTTACCGGATCCCATAGGGAAAATGACAGCTTCCAGCATTACATCGTCTTGTTAGAATGTGTCATACCTCAAGCAGCAAGAGACTGCACACTGTTCCCCCAACTGAAGTAAATTGCTCTCAACAGTCCTGTGTGGAACAGCCATGGATTTTAGTTACGGTTGCTAAAATCATTTTCCTCATACAAACAGAAATCTTCATCTCTTTTCTGTTTCTGAGTAAATAGTACATACCAGCACTATTTCAAAATAACAAACTCTTGATTGAATAATAAAAACTACAGTTAAACACTAAAAAACTCTAAGCCATCTCCGTGGAGATGTTGCCTGTACAACGGCAAAGAGAATGACTGGGGTAGGCGGAGCCTAGGAGGGATCATGTGACCAGCTTTGCTGGGCTCTTTGCCATTTCCTGTTGGGGAAGAGAATATCCCACAAGTAAGGATGACGCCGTGGACCGGACACACCTATGTTGGAGAAATATATATATATATGTGTATGTGCATGAGTTTGTGTGCTTTTTTTGCCACAGAGTATGTGCATTCACTTCTCTGTGTTTATCTGCTGACACTATTTACATATGCATATTTATAAAAGTATATACAGGTAAACACAGCAGTATTCACTGCTCTCCTGTCTACAGCATCATACAGGCCAATACCTGAGACCTGCCGCGTAACTGCTACTGAGCATGTCTTCGGGTTTTTTTTCTCAGTTATTTGCTATTACTGAGTATGCTCAAAATATAACAGAATAAAGCAACTTGAAACCTTCATATCTTAGCAACCACTGCTCCTTTTTTCACTTAAAAAAAAAAAAAAGCACAGGCTACAAAATATTGTCTGAATGTGAAATTTCATATAGAGTAGTGCAGCCGTTTGGCTAAATATTTCCTTGTTTTCACTGCAAAATAACATTTTCAACACTAAATAAATGTTCAGAGGGTGCCAACAAAACTGCCAACATTTCAAAGAAATGAATTCATCCAATACAAAGTTACAATCACCTGAAAAACAGGGATTAACATTGAACAGTCTAGTGAACTTAAACTGCCATACTGATATAATAATGGTCTATATATTATCATTCTACATAGACACTGCTGAATTGTGTAGTGAACACAAACTAATGGAGCCTCAAAGCTTTGCAGACAATGATGTATTCTGTAAAATAACATTAGGAGCGATGGAGTAAAATGTTGTTTAACCAATGGATGTAAAACTGTAATCTATATTGCAAATGTATATTAACAAATTATGGCACAGACATGGTGCTCTGTGTCATTAGAGCTTTTATTGATAATGGTTTCTCGGGAGACTAAAGAATTATCTGATTGTTTCTAATCTTGTATGTGCTGCTGACTCCCTTCATAGACCTTTGCACTTTATTTAATACGCGTGTGTTGTGCATAATAGCTCTTTCTAGTTTTTTTTCTAAGCAGAATGTTTCTCATACCAGGCAAGATGTTTCCACTTTAGTGAAGCTGGCAACTATTACCTCAGTAATAGCAAGCTGGGTGTGAAACTCTCATAGCAACTGTTGCTTGGGAGGGAATTGGGATAAGCCCTTAATTTCAAACATTTATAACATCGTGGCAGAGCTATAATGAGCCTGTGGCCTGCAAAGGGAAACTTAGAGAAACCCAAACGGACAATACTTATAAATATGCCAGTACAAAGGATGAGGGGGTCTGTGAGAAGAAATACTCAGATCTCTGTCCATGGTGCTGAATTACAGCTCAGTGCTCTGACCCTGTACTGAGACTGCTACAACTGAGACTGTGGCTTAGTTTAAATAAAACTCATTTGTAAAACTGACGTGTCGCTGAAAAAACTCATAGTAACTGAAAAATCACTGAATTTTATGTGATTTGTAACAGCCCCTACCAGAGCTGACAGAGATTGTAATCATTGTATTATTTTAAATATTACGGGGTAGATTTAATAGGCAACGGATGCTGTTTTCTACCCCCGAAGTTTCCGGCTCGCCAAAATATAAAATACCTTTCGATTACAAATGCACTTAAGTCAAAGGTGTGTTAAGAAATAGTTTAAATAGCATTTTTTTTATTTATATTTAAAATATAAATCTCTATAGCAATATATCTATTTGGAGATAAAATAACATTTTCTTCTGAAAGTCAGTGTGCGACTTGTAAGCTCCGGGTATATGAATAAATAGAACATATCCTTCTATGTGAAGAACATTGGAATGTGAAATATTCAAATTTTTATTTTGTTAGCGCACTTGAGAATATGTGTTCGGGCTGACGCATGAGTAGGCTGTTAGTTTTTCCCCAGTTTGTTTGCTCCATTGACTTCTATGGAAGCATAGGTAAGTTAAGCATTTTGCACGCATCGGGTTAGCACGCAATCGATAACGTTTTACTTTCTCGACACGCACAGAAAGTTTAATTCTAGCTCAATTAGAGCACAAGTGAAAGCGCTAAATAGCGCTCCACTCATAATCTGGCCCTAAGAAGGCAATGAGGCCCATTTATCAAGCTCCAAATGGAGCTTGAGGGCCCATGTTTCTGGCGAGTCTTTAGACTCGCCAGAAACAGCAGTTATGATGCAGCGGTCTAAAGACCGCTGCTCCATAACCTGTCCGCCTGCCACAATTCAACCCGATCGAGTATTGACACCTCGCTGCTGGCGGCCAATTGGCCTCGAGTCTGCAGGGGACGGTGTTGCACAAGCAGCTCTTGTGAGCTGCTGGTGCAATGCTGAATACAGAGAGCGTATTGCTCTCCGCATTCAGCGATGTCTGTCGGACCTGATTCGCACTGTCGGATTAGGTGTGACATACATTTGATAATTTGGCCTCAATATATTCTGCTCTCTGCTGTGATATGAACAAGTAAAAATGATATACAGTATATATATATATATATATATATATAAACAGACACACGCATACACATATTGCTCTATCACACCCTACCCTATTTCTTCAGCTGCTTGAATGAATTGAACAAAAAAAAAGCTTCTAAGTAGCACACCTGTTATTTTCTTAATGCCACCTCTATAAATAGATAGGGATGTATCAGCAAATTAGCAGCTGTATTTGGTTTTACTTTTTATTATATAAAAGACGGTGAAAAACTAATATAGGGCAATGGATGATTAGACAAACAATGGATTGCTCTAGCAATATTGCAGCAACTTATAGTAGTTTTTTTCTATGTTATGGACTCCCTTCCACTTACCTACACTGGAAAGTAGAGTATTTTTGTACCTCTCGTGCATCAATAAATGTCAGATATAAGCTATAAGAAAAAGCAAAGCTCACATGTAGCACCGGAAGCTGGAAGACAAACAGGCAGGGCCAGAGTGGCAAGTTATAGAGAAGGAGAGGTGAGAAAAAACTGGCAGAAGTGTAAGAGAGGGAGAAGGGAAATGTGAGAAGTGCAGAGAAAGAGAGCGCGGAATGACCAGAAATATAGAATAGTAAGACGTAGGCACGGGTATATATTTGTTATATGGCATTGGTTTAGTAACGCACGGGCAAATATTTGTTATCTGGCATTGGTTTAGTAACGCACGGGCAAATATTTGTTATATGGCATTGGTTTAGTAACGCACGGGCAAATATTTATCTGGCATTGGTTTAGTAACGCACGGGCAAATATTTGTTATCTGGCATTGGTTTAGTAACGCACCGGCAAATATTTGTTATCTGGCATTGGTTTAGTAACGCACGGGCAAATATTGGTTATCTGGCATTGGTTTAGTAATGCACGGGCAAATATTTGTTATATGGCATTGGTTTAGTAACATAGGCACGGGCAAATATTTGTTCTATGGCTTGTTTAGTAACGCACGGGCAAATATTTGTTATCTGGCATTGGTTTAGTAACGCAGGCACAGACAAATATTTGTTATCTGGCATTGGTTTAGTAACGCAGGCACAGACAAATATTTGTTATCTGGTTGGTTTAGTAACGCAGGCACAGACAAATATTTGTTATCTGATTGGTTTAGTAACGCAGGCACAGACAAATATTTGTTATCTGGCATTGGTTTAGTAACGCAGGCACAGACAAATATTTGTTATCTGGCATTGGTTTAGTAACGCAGGCACAGACAAATATTTGTTATCTGGCATTGGTTTAGTAACGCACGCACAGACAAATATTTGTTATCTGGTTGGTTTAGTAACGCAGGCACAGACAAATATTTGTTATCTGGCATTGGTTTAGTAACGCAGGCACAGACAAATATCTGTTATCTGGTTGGTTTAGTAACGCAGGCACAGACAAATATTTGTTATCTGGCATTGGTTTAGTAACGCAGGCACAGACAAATATTTGTTATCTGGCATTGGTTTAGTAACGCACGCACAGACAAATATTTGTTATCTGGCATTGGTTTAGTAACGCAGGCACAGACAAATATTTGTTATCTGGCATTGGTTTAGTAACGCAGGCACAGACAAATATTTGTTATCTGGTTGGTTTTGTAACGCAGGCACAGACAAATATTTGTTATCTGGTTGGTTTAGTAACGCAGGCACAGACAAATATTTGTTATCTGGTTGGTTTAGTAACGCAGGCACAGACAAATATTTGTTATCTGGTTGGTTTAGTAACGCAGGCACAGACAAATATTTGTTATCTGGCATTGGTTTAGTAACGCAGGCACAGACAAATATTTGTTATCTGGCATTGGTTTAGTAACGCAGGCACAGACAAATATTTGTTATCTGGCATTGGTTTAGTAACGCAGGCACAGACAAATATTTGTTATCTGGCATTGGTTTAGTAACGCAGGCACAGACAAATATTTGTTATCTGGTTGGTTTAGTAACGCAGGCACAGACAAATATTTGTTATCTGGTTGGTTTAGTAACGCAGGCACAGACAAATATTTGTTATCTGGTTGGTTTAGTAACGCACGCACAGACAAATATTTGTTATCTGATTGGTTTAGTAACGCAGGCACAGACAAATATTTGTTATCTGGTTGGTTTAGTAACGCAGGCACAGACAAATATTTGTTATCTCGTTGGTTTAGTAACGCAGGCACAGACAAATATTTGTTATCTGGTTGGTTTAGTAACGCAGGCACAGACAAATATTTGTTATCTGGTTGGTTTAGTAACGCAGGCACAGACAAATATTTGTTATCTGGCATTGGTTTAGTAACGCAGGCACAGACAAATATTTGTTATCTGGTTGGTTTAGTAACGCAGGCACAGACAAATATTTGTTATCTGGCATTGGTTTAGTAACGCAGGCACAGACAAATATTTGTTATCTGGCATTGGTTTAGTAACGCAGGCACAGACAAATATTTGTTATCTGGCATTGGTTTAGTAACGCAGGCACAGACAAATATTTGTTATCTAGTTGGTTTAGTAACGCAGGCACAGACAAATATTTGTTATCTGGCATTGGTTTAGTAACGCAGGCACAGACAAATATTTGTTATCTGGCTGGTTTAGTAACGCAGGCACAGACAAATATTTGTTATCTGGTTGGTTTAGTAACGCAGGCACAGACAAATATTTGTTATCTAGTTGGTTTAGTAACGCAGGCACAGACAAATATTTGTTATCTAGTTGGTTTAGTAACGCAGGCACAGACAAATATTTGTTATCTGGTTGGTTTAGTAACGCAGGCACAGACAAATATTTGTTATCTAGTTGGTTTAGTAACGCAGGCACAGACAAATATTTGTTATCTGGTTGGTTTAGTAACGCAGGCACAGACAAATATTTGTTATCTGGTTGGTTTAGTAACGCAGGCACAGACAAATATTTGTTATCTGGTTGGTTTAGTAACGCACGCACAGACAAATATTTGTTATCTGATTGGTTTAGTAACGCAGGCACAGACAAATATTTGTTATCTGGTTGGTTTAGTAACGCAGGCACAGACAAATATTTGTTATCTGGTTGGTTTAGTAACGCAGGCACAGACAAATATTTGTTATCTGGTTGGTTTAGTAACGCAGGCACAGACAAATATTTGTTATCTGGTTGGTTTAGTAACGCAGGCACAGACAAATATTTGTTATCTGGCATTGGTTTAGTAACGCAGGCACAGACAAATATTTGTTATCTGGTTGGTTTAGTAACGCAGGCACAGACAAATATTTGTTATCTGGCATTGGTTTAGTAACGCAGGCACAGACAAATATTTGTTATCTGGCATTGGTTTAGTAACGCAGGCACAGACAAATATTTGTTATCTGGCATTGGTTTAGTAACGCAGGCACAGACAAATATTTGTTATCTAGTTGGTTTAGTAACGCAGGCACAGACAAATATTTGTTATCTGGCATTGGTTTAGTAACGCAGGCACAGACAAATATTTGTTATCTGGCTGGTTTAGTAACGCAGGCACAGACAAATATTTGTTATCTGGTTGGTTTAGTAACGCAGGCACAGACAAATATTTGTTATCTGGTTGGTTTAGTAACGCAGGCACAGACAAATATTTGTTATCTGGTTGGTTTAGTAACGCAGGCACAGACAAATATTTGTTATCTGGCATTGGTTTAGTAACGCAGGCACAGACAAATATTTGTTATCTGGCATTGGTTTAGTAACGCAGGCACAGACAAATATTTGTTATCTGGCATTGGTTTAGTAACGCAGGCACAGACAAATATTTGTTATCTGGCATTGGTTTAGTAACGCAGGCACAGACAAATATTTGTTATCTGGTTGGTTTAGTAACGCAGGCACAGACAAATATTTGTTATCTGGTTGGTTTAGTAACGCAGGCACAGACAAATATTTGTTATCTGGTTGGTTTAGTAACGCACGCACAGACAAATATTTGTTATCTGATTGGTTTAGTAACGCAGGCACAGACAAATATTTGTTATCTGGTTGGTTTAGTAACGCAGGCACAGACAAATATTTGTTATCTGGTTGGTTTAGTAACGCAGGCACAGACAAATATTTGTTATCTGGTTGGTTTAGTAACGCAGGCACAGACAAATATTTGTTATCTGGTTGGTTTAGTAACGCAGGCACAGACAAATATTTGTTATCTGGCATTGGTTTAGTAACGCAGGCACAGACAAATATTTGTTATCTGGTTGGTTTAGTAACGCAGGCACAGACAAATATTTGTTATCTGGCATTGGTTTAGTAACGCAGGCACAGACAAATATTTGTTATCTGGCATTGGTTTAGTAACGCAGGCACAGACAAATATTTGTTATCTGGCATTGGTTTAGTAACGCAGGCACAGACAAATATTTGTTATCTAGTTGGTTTAGTAACGCAGGCACAGACAAATATTTGTTATCTGGCATTGGTTTAGTAACGCAGGCACAGACAAATATTTGTTATCTGGCTGGTTTAGTAACGCAGGCACAGACAAATATTTGTTATCTGGTTGGTTTAGTAACGCAGGCACAGACAAATATTTGTTATCTGGTTGGTTTAGTAACGCAGGCACAGACAAATATTTGTTATCTGGTTGGTTTAGTAACGCAGGCACAGACAAATATTTGTTATCTGGCATTGGTTTAGTAACGCAGGCACAGACAAATATTTGTTATCTGGCATTGGTTTAGTAACGCAGGCACAGACAAATATTTGTTATCTGGCATTGGTTTAGTAACGCAGGCACAGACAAATATTTGTTATCTGGCATTGGTTTAGTAACGCAGGCACAGACAAATATTTGTTATCTGGTTGGTTTAGTAACGCAGGCACAGACAAATATTTGTTATCTGGCATTGGTTTAGTAACGCACGCACAGACAAATATTTGTTATCTGGCATTGGTTTAGTAACGCAGGCACAGACAAATATTTGTTATCTGGTTGGTTTAGTAACGCAGGCACAGACAAATATTTGTTATCTGGTTGGTTTAGTAACGCAGGCACAAACAAATATTTGTTATCTGGTTGGTTTAGTAACGCAGGCACAAACAAATATTTGTTATCTGGTTGGTTTAGTAACGCAGGCACAGACAAATATTTGTTATCTGGTTGGTTTAGTAACGCAGGCACAGACAAATATTTGTTATCTGGCATTGGTTTAGTAACGCAGGCACAGACAAATATTTGTTATCTGGCATTGGTTTAGTAACGCAGGCACAGACAAATATTTGTTATCTGGCATTGGTTTAGTAACGCAGGCACAGACAAATATTTGTTATCTGGTTGGTTTAGTAACGCAGGCACAGACAAATATTTGTTATCTGGTTGGTTTAGTAACGCAGGCACAGACAAATATTTGTTATCTGGCATTGGTTTAGTAACGCAGGCACAGACAAATATTTGTTATCTGGCATTGGTTTAGTAACGCAGGCACAGACAAATATTTGTTATCTGGTTGGTTTAGTAACGCAGGCACAGACAAATATTTGTTATCTGGCATTGGTTTAGTAACGCAGGCACAGACAAATATTTGTTATCTGGCATTGGTTTAGTAACGCACGCACAGACAAATATTTGTTATCTGGTTGGTTTAGTAACGCAGGCACAGACAAATATTTGTTATCTGGTTGGTTTAGTAACGCAGGCACAGACAAATATTTGTTATCTGGTTGGTTTAGTAACGCAGGCACAGACAAATATTTGTTATCTGGCATTGGTTTAGTAACGCAGGCACAGACAAATATTTGTTATCTGGCATTGGTTTAGTAACGCAGGCACAGACAAATATTTGTTATCTGGCATTGGTTTAGTAACGCACGCACAGACAAATATTTGTTATCTGGCATTGGTTTAGTAACGCAGGCACAGACAAATATTTGTTATCTGGTTGGTTTAGTAACGCAGGCACAGACAAATATTTGTTATCTGGTTGGTTTAGTAACGCACGCACAGACAAATATTTGTTATCTGGTTGGTTTAGTAACGCAGGCACAGACAAATATTTGTTATCTGGCATTGGTTTAGTAACGCAGGCACAGACAAATATTTGTTATCTGGTTGGTTTAGTAACGCAGGCACAGACAAATATTTGTTATCTGGTTGGTTTAGTAACGCACGCACAGACAAATATTTGTTATCTGGTTGGTTTAGTAACGCAGGCACAGACAAATATTTGTTATCTGGCATTGGTTTAGTAACGCAGGCACAGACAAATATTTGTTATATGGCATTGGTTTAGTAACGCACGCACAGACAAATATTTGTTATCTGGTTGGTTTAGTAACGCACGCACAGACAAATATTTGTTATCTGGCATTGGTTTAGTAACGCAGGCACAGACAAATATTTGTTATCTGGTTGGTTTAGTAACGCAGGCACAGACAAATATTTGTTATCTGGCATTGGTTTAGTAACGCAGGCACAGACAAATATTTGTTATCTGGTTGGTTTAGTAACGCAGGCACAGACAAATATTTGTTATCTGGTTGGTTTAGTAACGCAGGCACAGACAAATATTTGTTATCTGGCATT
>NC_069505.1:63709646-63729646 GCF_027579735.1 Bombina bombina
ATATTTCAGAAGTGAAATGAGGTTTATTGGATTAACAAAAAATGTGCAATATGCATCAAAACGAAATTAGACAGGTGCATAAATTTGGGCACCCTTGTCATTTTGTTGATTTAAATACCCGTACCTACCTAGCACTGATTAATTGGAACACATAATTGGTTTGGTGAGCCCATTAAGCCTTGAATCATATTTAATATTTTAGGTGGCCAATTGCAAGTTTTTGTTCTCTTTGACTCTCCTCTGAAGAGTGGCAACATGGGGGGGGGGGGGCTCAAAACAACTCTCAAATGACCTGAAAACAAAGATTGTTCAACATTATGGTTTAGGGGAAGGCTACAAAAAGCTATCGCAGAGATTTAAGCTGTCAGTGGCAGTTAATCCCTGACAGGTCTGGGTGCAAGAACCATAGGGGAAATTACAAAACAAATTAATACAACAAACAGAGAAAGCCCTGCACTCACTAGCAAGCTCTCAGCTAAGATTAAAAGCAAACATGGAAAGGTTAGTTACCGCATCTGGCCAAATGGGACAAGCCCAGGTACCACTTCAAGGTCCTTTCCAAAAACCTGGGACCCTAAAACAGCCACACAATGCAAGCTCTCAATCCAAACAAACTGGGAACAAGTGAAGGGTGCACAGGCTTATGTAATGCATGTTTTTAATACAAATTTGTATAAACAAGGTTATAAGTACAGTATGTGTTTGTTCCTAAACTCTATAGTAAAAAGAAGGGGTTATCCTCATATACTGATTCTGAATGGCCTTTCGGAATAGTTATGTAACTTTGATCTGCACATAGGACTTGAAAACAAGTGGTCTTGGGGTCTCTAGGCCTTTCTGATGGTCTGTTATATGGGTATATTTAAGTTTATTTTATTAAAAAGTGTATATTTGTACACTTTTAAACCTAAACCCCAAAGACTCACACCATTTGAAAGAGCAGGTGATAAGCTTTCAAACAGTTTGCGGACAGGATCATTTCTCTGCACACAGTCATCGGGTTTACTTAGCCACACAATATGACAGGGCGCCTGCTTCCTATTGTGCTGTGTTGCTGAAGATTACCAGCCCGTTTCCTTTGTTTAAGGAGAGAAGCCCTACGTTATCTCCCGCTACCCATCTCAGCAAGCGTAGAGTTGGCAGAGATAACAAACAGTACCAGATTGTTAATGATAAAAGTTCTGAGAAAATTGACACAAAAGAGAATCTCTCTCCATGGGGTTTTGATAAAAGTGGATACACTTACATATGGAAGGAGCCAATGACTAGAGAACCAACTACTTAACAAACTGTGCGGCACTTACCTCATTCTGATTGACGTAGTTTTTTGTAAGTAGATAATTCATTTATAACTATCGGTCTCTGTGGGCACACCAACTAACCTGAAACATATTTTTATTAAGAAACTTCTATCACCTGGGAACTTTTATCTAGACAAATTTTGGACATAAAATATTGGACATTATTGCAATATCAATTTTAATATAAGTATATATTGATATTTGTATACATTGTTACATTTTATGAGTTTTTAGCATTTTTAATGATTCATATTATATTGATGAACTGATCAACTTTCAGTGTTAAGTTGAGTTTTGACTTGCGCCCATACACCATTCTTCTTGTTCACATTTTTTTTACTAAAAACATAATTTATGTAAGAACTTACCTGATAAATTCATTTCTTTCATATTAGCAAGAGTCCATGAGCTAGTGACGTATGGGATATACATTCCTACCAGGAGGGGCAAAGTTTCCCAAACCTCAAAATGCCTATAAATACACCCCTCACCACACCCACAATTCAGTTTAACGAATAGCCAAGAAGTGGGGTGATAAAAAAGTGCGAAAGCATATAAAATAAGGAATTGGAATAATTGTGCTTTATACAAAATCATAACCACCACAAAAAAAGGCCGGGCCTCATGGACTCTTGCTAATATGAAAGAAATGAATTTATCAGGTAAGTTCTTACATAAATTATGTTTTCTTTCATGTAATTAGCAAGAGTCCATGAGCTAGTGACGTATGGGATAATGACTACCCAAGATGTGGATCTTTCCACACAAGAGTCACTAGAGAGGGAGGGACAAAATAAAGACAGCCAATTCCTGCTGAAAATAATCCACACCCAAAATAAAGTTTAATGAAAAACATAAGCAGAAGATTCAAACTGAAACCGCTGCCTGAAGTACTTTTCTACCAAAAACTGCTTCAGAAGAAGAAAATACATCAAAATGGTAGAATTTAGTAAAAGTATGCAAAGAGGACCAAGTTGCTGCTTTGCAAATCTGATCAACCGAAGCTTCATTCCTAAACGCCCAGGAAGTAGAAACTGACCTAGTAGAATGAGCTGTAATTTTCTGAGGCGGAGTTTTACCCGACTCAACATAGGCAAGATGAATTAAAGATTTCAACCAAGATGCCAAAGAAATGGCAGAAGCTTTCTGGCCTTTTCTAGAACCGGAAAAGATAACAAATAGACTAGAAGTCTTTCGGAAAGATTTAGTAGCTTCAACATAATATTTCAAAGCTCTAACAACATCCAAAGAATGCAACGATTTCTCCTTAGAATTAGGACATAATGAAGGAACCACAATTTCTCTACTAATGTTGTTGGAAGTCACAACTTTAGGTAAAAATTCAAAAGAAGTTCGCAACACCGCCTTATCCTGATGAAAAATCAGAAAAGGAGACTCACAAGAAAGAGCAGATAATTCAGAAACTCTTCTGGCAGAAGAGATGGCCAAAAGGAACAAAACTTTCCAAGAAAGTAATTTAATGTCCAATGAATGCATAGGTTCAAATGGAGGAGCTTGAAGAGCCCCCAGAACCAAATTCAAACTCCAAGGAGGAGAAATTGACTTAATGACAGGCTTTACACGAACCAAAGCTTGTACAAAACAATGAATATCAGGAAGAATAGCAATCTTTCTGTGAAAAAGAACAGAAAGAGCAGAGATTTGTCCTTTCAAGGAACTTGCAGACAAACCCTTATCTAAACCATCCTGAAGAAACTGTAATATTCTCGGTATTCTAAAAGAATGCCAAGAAAAATGATGAGAAAGACACCAAGAAATATAAGTCTTCCAGACTCTATAATATATCTCTCTAGATACAGATTTACGAGCCTGTAACATAGTATTAATCACAGAGTCAGAGAAACCTCTGTGACCAAGAATCAAGCGTTCAATCTCCATACCTTTAAATTTAAGGATTTCAGATCCTGATGGAAAAAAGGACCTTGAGACAGAAGGTCTGGTCTTAACGGAAGAGTCCACGGTTGGCAATAGGCCATCCGGACAAGATCCGCATACCAAAACCTGTGAGACCATGCCGGAGCTACCAGCAGAACAAACGAGCATTCCTTCAGAATCTTGGAGATTACTCTTGGAAGAAGAACTAGAGGCGGAAAGATATAGGCAGGATGATACTTCCAAGGAAGTGATAATGCATCCACTGCCTCCGCCTGAGGATCCCGGAATCTGAACAGATACCTGGGAAGTTTCTTGTTTAGATGAGACGCCATCAGATCTATTTCTGGAAGTTCCCACATTTGAACAATCTGAAGAAATACCTCTGGGTGAAGAGACCATTCGCCCGGATGCAACGTTTGGCGACTGAGATAATCCGCTTCCCAATTGTCTATACCTGGGATATGAACCGCAGAGATTAGACAGGAGCTGGATTCCGCCCAAACCAAAATTCAAGATACTTCTTTCATAGCCAGAGGACTGTGAGTCCCTCCTTGATGATTGATGTATGCCACAGTTGTGACATTGTCCGTCTGAAAACAAATGAACGATTCTCTCTTCAGAAGGGGCCAAAACTGAAGAGCTCTGAAAATTGCACGGAGTTCTAAAATATTGATCGGTAATCTCACCTCCTGAGATTCCCAAACTCCTTGTGCCGTCAGAGATCCCCACACAGCTCCCCAACCTGTGAGACTTGCATCTGTTGAAATTACAGTCCAGGTCGGAAGCACAAAAGAAGCCCCCTGAATTAAACGATGGTGATCTGTCCACCACGTTAGAGAGTGTCGAACAATCGGTTTTAAAGATATTAATTGAGATATCTTTGTGTAATCCTTGCACCATTGATTCAGCATACAGAGCTGAAGAGGTCGCATGTGAAAACGAGCAAAGGGGATCGCGTCCGATGCAGCAGTCATAAGACCTAGAATTTCCATGCATAAGGCTACCGAAGGGAATGATTGTGACTGAAGGTTTCGACAAGCTGTAATTAATTTTAGACGTCTCTTGTCTGTTAAAGACAGAGTCATGGACACTGAATCCATCTGGAAACCCAGAAAGGTTACCCTTGTCTGAGGAATCAATGAACTTTTTGGTAAATTGATCCTCCAACCATGATCTTGAAGAAACAACACAAGTCGATTCGTATGAGATTCTGCTAAATGTAAAGACTGAGCAAGTACCAAGATATCGTCCAAATAAGGAAATACCACAATACCCTGTTCTCTGATTACAGACAGAAGGGCACTGAGAACCTTTGTAAAAATTCTTGGAGCTGTAGCTAGGCCAAACGGCAGAGCCACAAACTGGTAATGCTTGTCCAGAAAAGAGAATCTCAGGAACTGATAATGATCTGGATGAATCGGAATATGCAGATATGCATCCTGTAAATCTATTGTGGACATATAATTCCCTTGCTGAACAAAAGGCAAGATAGTCCTTACAGTTACCATCTTGAACGTTGGTATTCTTACATAACGATTCAATATTTTTAGATCCAGAACTGGTCTGAAGGAATTCTCCTTCTTTGGTACAATGAAGAGATTTGAATAAAACCCCATCCCCTGTTCCGGAACTGGAACTGGCATAATTACTCCAGTCAACTCTAGATCTGAAACACAATTCAGAAATGCTTGAGCTTTTACTGGATTTACTGGGACACGGGAAAGAAAAAATCTCTTTGCAGGAGGTCTCATCTTGAAACCAATTCTGTACCCTTCTCAAACAATGTTCTGAACCCAAAGATTGTGAACAGAATTGATCCAAATTTCCTTGAAAAAACGTAACCTGCCCCCTACCAGCTGAGCTGGAATGAGGGCCGCACCTTCATGTGGACTTAGAAGCAGGCTTTGCCTTTCTAGCTGGCTTGGATTTATTCCAGACTGGAGATGGTTTCCAAACTGAAACTGCTCCTGAGGATGAAGGATCAGGCTTTTGTTCTTTGTTGAAACGAAAGGAACGAAAACGATTATTAGCCCTGTTTTTACCTTTAGATTTTTTATCCTGTGGTAAAAAAGTTCCTTTCCCACCAGTAACAGTTGAAATAATAGAATCCAACTGAGAACCAAATAATTTGTTACCCTGGAAAGAAATAGAAAGTAGAGTTGATTTAGAAGCCATATCAGCATTCCAAGTTTTAAGCCATAAAGCTCTTCTAGCTAAAATAGCTAGAGACATAAACCTGACATCAACTCTGATAATATCAAAAATGGCATCACAGATAAAATTATTAGCATGCTGAAGAAGAATAATAATATCATGAGAATCATGATGTGTTACTTGTTGCGCTAAAGTTTCCAACCAAAAAGTTGAAGCTGCAGCAACATCAGCCAAAGATATAGCAGGTCTAAGAAGATTACCTGAACACAGATAAGCTTTTCTTAGAAAGGATTCAATTTTCCTATCTAAAGGATCCTTAAACGAAGTACCATCTGACGCAGGAATAGTAGTACGTTTAGCAAGGGTAGAAATAGCCCCATCAACTTTAGGGATTTTGTCCCAAAATTCTAATCTGTCAGACGGCACAGGATATAATTGCTTGAAACGTTTAGAAGGAGTAAATGAATTACCCAATTTATCCCATTCTTTGGAAATTACTGCAGAAATAGCATTAGGAACAGGAAAAACTTCTGGAATAACCACAGGAGCTTTAAATACCTTATCCAAACGTTTAGAATTAGTATCAAGAGGACCAGAATCCTCTATTTCTAAAGCAATTAGTACTTCTTTAAGTAAAGAACGAATAAATTCCATTTTAAATAAATATGAAGATTTATCAGCATCAACCTCTGAGACAGAATCCTCTGAACCAGAAGAGTCATCAGAATCAGAATGATGATGTTCATTTAAAAATTCATCTGTAGGGAGAGAAGTTTTAAAAGATTTTTTTATGTTTACTAGAAGGAGAAATAACAGACATAGCCTTCTTTATGGATTCAGAAACAAAATCTCTTATGTTATCAGGAACATTCTGCACCTTAGATGTTGAGGGAATGGCAACAGGCAATGGTACATTACTAAAGGAAATATTATCTGCTTTAACAAGTTTGTCATGACAATCAATACAAACAACAGCCGGAGGAATAGCTACCAAAAGTTTACAGCAGATACACTTAGCTTTGGTAGATCCAGCACTAGACAGCGATTTTCCTGTAGTATCTTCTGACTCAGATGCAACGTGAGACATCTTGCAATATGTAAGAGAAAAAACAACATATAAAGCAAAATTGATCAAATTCCTTAAATGACAGTTTCAGGAATGGGAAAGAATGCCAAAGAACAAGCTTCTAGCAACCAGAAGCAATAAAAAATGAGACTTAAATAATGTGGAGATAAAAGCGACGCCCATATTTTTTATCGCCAAATCAGACGCCCACATTATTTGGCGCCTAAATGCTTTTGGAGCCAAAATGACGCCACATCCGGAACGCCGACATCTTTGGCGCAAAATAACGTCAAAAAAATGACGCAACTTCCGGCGACACGTATGACGCCGGAAACGGAAAAGAATTTTTGCGCCAAAAAAGTCTGCGCCAAGAATGACGCAATAAAATGAAGCATTTTCAGCCCCCGCGAGCCTAACAGCCCACAGGGAAAAAAAGAGTCAAATTTTTGAAGGTAAGAAAAAAAAATGATTAATTCAAATGCATTATCCCAAATATGAAACTGACTGTCTGAAAAATAAGGAAAGTTGAACATTCTGAGTCAAGGCAAATAAATGTTTGAATACATATATTTAGAACTTTATAAACAAAGTGCCCAACCATAGCTTAGAGTGTCACAGAAAATAAGATTTACTTACCCCAGGACACTCATCTACATGTTTGTAGAAAGCCAAACCAGTACTGAAACGAGAATCAGCAGAGGTAATGGTATATATAAGAGTATATCGTCGATCTGAAAAGGGAGGTAAGAGATGAATCTCTACGACCGATAACAGAGAACCTATGAAATAGACCCCGTAGAAGGAGATCACTGCATTCAAATAGGCAATACTCTCTTCACATCCCTCTGACATTCACTGCACGCTGAGAGGAAAACCGGGCTCCAACTTGCTGCGGAGCGCATATCAATGTAGAATCTAGCACAAACTTACTTCACCACCTCCATCGGAGGCAAAGTTTGTAAAACTGAATTGTGGGTGTGGTGAGGGGTGTATTTATAGGCATTTTGAGGTTTGGGAAACTTTGCCCCTCCTGGTAGGAATGTATATCCCATACGTCACTAGCTCATGGACTCTTGCTAATTACATGAAAGAAAGACTGTTTTTCTGGTGGTGGGGGCCGCCAGAATTACCTAGTCAGGTTATTTGGGAAGCATTTCAGATCTCAACAACAAACATTTGTTTTAAAAAATTGGCATTATCTTCTAAGCGCTGTTATATTTCATTCTTTGTACACACACACACATTATATATATATATATATATATATATATATATATATATACACACACACACACACGCACATCTTTTTATATATATACATATATATATATATATATACACACACACACATCTTTATATATATATATATATATATATATATATATATATATATATATATATACACACACACACACACATCTTTATATATATATATATATATATATACATACACACACACACACACACACCTTTATATATATATATATATATATATATATATATATATATATATATATATATATATATATATATATATATATATACACACACACACACCTTTATATATATATATATACACACACACACATCTTTATATATATATATATTGGTGTTAGCAGAACATTTGACAAAGATGTCATAACGACATCGAAACGTTATGGATGTAATTGCTTTTTAAATCTATGAATTAAAAGTTGTTTTTTACTAAAGACCAGTGAGTGCCTTCTTGCAAACGAGGAATGGATACAATTTATATGAAGTGCACCCTGGCAGTTGTGGTAATGTAAGACTGTGCTTATCTCTCTTTGGAGGATATTTATATATATATATATATATATATATATATATATATATATATATATAAATATATATATATATATATATACATACACACACATCCTGCAGACGGACAGGTTCGCAAGTAGAGAACCTGTCCGCCTGCAATCACATCACAGTAGTGCATTGCTGATCCTTCAACAAACAATACAATGAAAAGTAAGCAAATTTGATATTAGAAGTAAATTGGAAAGTTGTTTAAAATTATATGTTCTATCTAAATCACAAAATAATTTTTTTTTGTTTCATATTTATTTCAACTTTTTGTGAAACGCAATAGCACAATGAGAAAATGCTCTAATGCATTACATTTTCTTTTTGTGCCTTTGTGCCCATTTAATCCTAAAGCAACTTTACTTCCGTATACTATAAATGTCTCAGCAGACTTCACAGCTCTTTACCTTTCTCTATAGGAAGTGAGAAGCAGGGTTTGTAAAGTGTATGTATAGCTTTCTATTAGGTTTCCTTTCTATAGGATAAGTGATAGGGTGACCCTTATATATAGACTAAGCTTCCTGGGTAAGCTGGGTAGATGCCAGCCTGTCTAATGTGCTGTTTGCCAAGGTGCTTGCAGTGCCAATGCATTATGTGAATAAACTGTTCTGCTACTGTTCCAGGTCACATCCCTGCACACCCCGCAGCGACAAAGAAAACAAACTGCTAAAGCTGCAGTGCCGCTAAACCTTATAACAAATCACTTACCAATAGGTATTTACAAGAAAGCATTTATAAAGGGAGTTTTAGACATTTAGGGCCAGATCACAAGTGGAGCGGTATTTAATGCTCCCGCTCAAGCTCCAACTCCGCTAAAAGTAAGTTATTTGCGCACGTCAGGTAGCGCTCGTATTATAAGTTGAAAGTAAAAAGTCCCCATACACCGCAATGTAAAGGCACTTTTCAGTAATACACCAGACCTGCTCACTTTAACCCCTTAAAACTGCTTTGTGCAGTTACATTTTTTTAAAAATACACATATATTTTTATTATTAAAAAGGAACAATACTCTTTATTTTGGGGGCAATTGGGGGGCATTTTTTTAATTAAAAAAAATAATTCTTCTAATTAATTTTCCGAGCGCAAATTGCTAATGCAAGCTCGAGGTAGCATTAACCAGCCTCTTGTAATAGCTTTAAATGCTGAGCCATTTCCACCTCTATGCTGAGCTGTTTTAGAGTATTTAGATGCTGCTCACATTCAGGCCCTACTGTAGATCATTTTTCAGTGTGAAACACAAACATATTATATGAATATTTTTTCAGAAATCCCAGCAGACACAAAATGCATGTTTTTAATACAAATTTGAATAAACAAGGTTATAAGAACAGTATGTGTTTGTTCCTAAACTCTATAGTAAAAAGAAGGGGTTATCCTCATATACTGAAGGGCCTTTCGGAATAATTATGTAACTTTGATCTGCACATAGGACATGAAAACAAGGGGTCTTGGGGTCTCTAGGCCTTTCTGATGGTCTGTTATATGGGTATATTTAAGTTTATTTTATTAAAAACTGTATATTTGTATTTTTATTTAAAAAAAAAAAAATGTTGCTTAAACCTAAACCCCAACGACTCACACTATTTGATAGAGCAGGTGATAGGCTTTCAAACAGTGGGTCTTGTGCTTAAAGGAACATAATACTCATATGCTAAATCACTTGAAAGTGTAAAAAGCTGACAGGAAAATATCACCTGAGCATCTATGTAAAATAGGAAGAAATTTTACCTCACAATTTCCTCAGCTCACCAGAGTAAGTGCTGTGCAGTTATCTTTCATTTACTGCCCAGATGCAGGTAAAAGAAAAAGAAAAAAAAAAAGGAAGAAATGAACAGCAGCCAATCAGCATCAGCAGTGCTGAGGTCATGAACTCTTTTACAATGATCTCATGAGATTTCATAGTAAACTTCCTTAAACTGAATAAGGAAATAACATGAGTGTGCATGAGGCACACTCCCTTGCAGGTCCCAGGACAGACATACTAATTTGCTGCTTAAAGTCCTTTACAATGGGTTGTGAATACTTAAGATATTTTACCTGATATTTTCTAATCAGCTTTTTACAGCTATGCTGCATCACTTCCAAGTGTTTCAACATTTGGGTATCATGTCCCTTTAAGGTAGCTGAGATTAACGAGTTTGAATACCAACCCCCTGCATCCAGCTTTATTAAAGGGATATTCCAGCCAAAATTGAAATCCACTTGGATGCATTTCAGTTTTGATTAAAAGTATTTTTGTAATATAGATGTATTAGCAAAAATACTTCTAATAAAAGATATAGCTGTTTCATAAGTGTATTCAAGTATGCGATGTGAACCAGCATTTTAAACACAGCACTTGCCCAGAGATAAGGTGCTAGCTTCACACTGGCAACATTATCCGATTGGCTTTGCATCCTGTCCCTCACAGAGACATGGACCAATCAGATATTATGCGATAACGGCCGAGGGCAGATATGCTCCAGAGAGCTCTGTTCTAATCAGAGCCTCGAGCGCCGCAACCTCTGCTGGAAACCTAACCATGGGTCCCACCCCCCACTACGTGCTTTTGCAGGTTCTCTGACAGAATGCATGTGCAACGGATAATAATCTGACAGACAAATGTCCGTCGGATAACAGTCTAGACTGTCCGAGATACCTTTAAAAGCACATTGTGGGGGGTGAGACCCATGGTTAAGTCCCCAGAGGCGGTTGCAGCGCCCAAGGCTCTGATTAGAACCGAGCTCTCTGGAGCATATCTGCCTTCAGCCATCTGATTGGTCCGTGTGTCTGTGACGCACCGGATGCACAACTAATCGGATAATGTTGCCAGTGTGTCGCTAGCACCTAGTGCCCAGAAAGCCTAAGTTGCTTTTACCATCTGGTAATGACTCAATTTGTTAAATACTGACATGATACAACAGCCATTGGTTCTCTGAGCAGCTGCAGTATTTAAAATGCTGGTGAACTGAGAATATCTATATATACTTCACATGCATGTGCAGAGAACAATGTTAACACTAAAACAGTGCTAACTTTTACTAGAAGCATTTTTGCCAATACATGTATATTGCAAATATGTTTCTATCAAAATATGTAATTCATCTATGTGCATTTCAATTTTGACCGGAATGTCCCTTTAAGCCCTCCCAACACTTCCAGTTTTCCTGGGCTTTGTGGCGTTACCAGCATCCTTATATTTTGTGGGCGATAACGGAGCCGTAGACCACCAGGGATGTTGGGTACAATGAGCTATGAAAGTGACCCATGGATGATGACACCTGGTGGTCATCCACTCATTTATACACTGTACAGATGACAACCGCATGTCATTTGTACTTAAAGGAATAAAATCACACATGTCACAATGCAATAAAGTTGTATCCTACTCTGACAGCCAATGGGTAAATAGCAAGGTCTACTTCCATTAACCTCTTAATGGATGTGCATCACAAAACAATCACTAAAATTACTACTCTGTGTTTTTCAATTTTTTTCTTTTTGGTGTTTGTCAAACTGATGTCCCTTTAGGGAGCGATTTCTTTCATGGTCCTGCTTTTCTATGTGAGAAGTCATTTAAATTGTTTGTTTTCAAGCCTTAATTCTCAATAGGATGACTCTGGTATAATGGCATTTTTTTCTATTAGTGATGCAAGTGCTAAAAATGTTTGTATTTGCCTTCAATTTCTTTTCTTAATTGAACAGCAAGTGCTAACTGCTACTGGAAATTAAAGATTAACTCTTTAGCTACCTGAAAAATGGACTGTTAGTTACTTTATGTGAGGTGACATGACTATCTATGTGCAGCAGGATTCATAGCTGAGAATAATTATGCAATGAATAATGCAGCTTTATTATGTCATTAGTACATTATTTTATGTTTTTTTTTCTTTCCACTGATTTCTATACCTCCCAGAAAAAGGACCATTGGTAACCAATCAAAAACTAATACACATATATAGGGTTTAAGCATGAATTATTGTTTGCTACTTGCAGTGACCTGCCCTCGTCTTTTCCCTTAACCCAAAAAGACACACACACACACATATATATATATGTATGTCATGAGGATTGCACCGCATAGTATATATATATATTTATATATATATATGTCTGAGCTGCAGCAAGTCAAGCAGTCTCGGTTGTAAAGTAACAGCCAAGAGCTGCAGTTCCTGAGTTCCAGGCATCTGTCTGCATATGGAACTGGAGCGTGATCAGTGCTTTGGTTCCATATGAGGGCAGATGCCTGATCGTTACAGACAGTGACACTGTGTGTGTCCCCGTCTGTAACGATGAACTTCTTCTGCCGGCAGGAGGTGTGGGAGGGATGGGGATAAGCGAGTGGACGGCACAGAGGCAAAGGCAGGAGGGGGAGGGAGTAGGAGGGGCCCTACACTACATAGAACATATATATATATTCGGCAGATAAGAGCCATAGGCCCAGCAAGTCTGCCTGATATTACCTAAAAGTATAAACTTAACTAGTTCATAGGATAGTCTTATGTTTGTCCCCCACAGTGTTTGTGGCTACTACCTCTTGAGGAAGTTTATTCCGTAAATCAATCACTCTTTCTGTAAAGAAATTACTCCTGAATCTACTACCCTTCAGCTTGAGATCATGACCCCTTGTTCGTGAATTTTCCATTTTATGTAAAATACTCACAGCCTCAGTTTTACTAAACCCTTTAATGTACTTCAAAGTTGCTATCATATCACCTCTTTCCCTTCTCTCCTCTAAGCTATACATATTTAGGCCATTGAGCCTATCCTGGTAAGTTTTATTTTTTAGACCATGTACCATTTTGGTAGCCCTCCTTTGCACAGATTCAAGTTTGTTAATATCCTTCTGAAGATATGGCCTCCAGAACTGCACACAATACTCAAGATGAGGCCTAACTAATGATCTATAAAGTGGCATAAGAACCTTACTATTTCTGCTGCAAATACCTTTTAACAATACATCAAAGCATTCTGCTAGCCTTACTCGCTGCAGTACTACATTGTTTACTAAATTTTAAACCATCCGAAATAATAATTCCCAAGGCCTGTTCCTCATTTGTAACAGTCAGTAAAGTGTCATTGAGTCTGTAATTAGCATTTGGATTTCTCTTCCCTAAATCTATCATTTTACACTTTGCTGTGTTAAACTTTAGATCTGTCAGGGTGCCAGGAAACAGACAGAGACGAGAAGTGCAAAAATAATCACACCTTTATTAATAGCAAACAATAATAAAAAGTCCACAAAACAAATAATAAGCCAGGAATCAAAACCAGAGCTGGTAGTCAGACGAGCCGAGTCAGGAGCCAAAGCGAATAGTCAGACGAGCCGAGTCAGGAGCCAAAGCGAGTAGTCAGATGAGCTGGAATCAGGAACAAGGAGAACAGCAGAGTCAGGAACAAGCCAGGGATCGGGAACCAGGAAGGATGTCAGACAGCCAGGTAATAAACAGGAGCTCTCACAAACAGGTCTGAGACAATGCAAGGGCAAAGCATAATGAACAGAGGCCCTTTAAATAATAAGTGATGACATCACAATTCTGAGACTGCATCCTGTCTCACACTGATGATGAACACCAGTCTGGCCATAAAAGGAAGTGCAGGAAATAAGCAGCATCACACAGAATGCACAAAGTCAGCAACAGAGATGAGTAAAATGGCTGCCAGCAGCACATGGCAAACAAAAGAAGGAAAAAACCCTGACAAGATCCCAGTGGTTTGTCCAATCTTCCAATTGTTGATATCACAAATAAATATGTTAAACAAAACAGGCCCCAGAACTGACCCCTGAGGAACACCACTAGTAACAGCCCGTCATACTGAATATACTCCATTTACTAAGACACTATGAGGACAAATTATCAAGCTCCAAATGGAGCTTGATGCCCCTGTTTCGGCGCAAGCCTTCAGGCTCACCGGAAACAACAGTTATGAAGCAGCGATCTTAAGA
The DNA here is from genome assembly GCF_027579735.1 of Bombina bombina. Taxonomy (NCBI): domain Eukaryota; kingdom Metazoa; phylum Chordata; class Amphibia; order Anura; family Bombinatoridae; genus Bombina; species Bombina bombina. The sequence goes on from NC_069505.1 coordinate 63,723,820, forward strand.
CCCCTTTCCATAACTGGCCCACTGCCTCTGAGGCTGCGGTCTGCAATCCGACCGATCCTATACAATCGGGCTGATTGACACTCCCTGCTAGCGGCCGATTGGCCACGTATCTGCAGGGGGCGGGAATGCACAAGCAGTTCTGGTGAACTGCTTGTGCAATGTTAAATGCAGACTGTAATGCTCGTGGGATACTCCTCTATCAGACCGAACTCGGCCAGTAGTCTTGTTATCCCGGCGTTGAGCCAGAATGATAGGGAATATCCCAGAGCAGAGAAAGTTAGTAAGATGAGGAACGGCGGCACTCATCACAGGCAGGACAGTCCCCAGCAGTCCAAGGACAAACCACTAGAATGGTCAGGCAGGCAGGGTTTGGCAACAGCAAAGCAGTCCAAGGGCACACCACTAGAATGGTCAGGCAGGCAGGGTTTGGCAGAAAATAGGCAATCCAGAAAAACAGGGGTTAATAAGGAGAGTATTTAGACAGGCAGGGTTCAGTAGCAGTATATCAATCCAGTAATTAAGGGGTATAGCAGGCAAAGTAGTCAGACAGGCAGGGATCATACACTAATAGGCAAATTAATTTAACGATCTGTCACACCCAGGAGCAAACAAAGTAACACCTATACTTGGGCAGTGACAGATCGTTGTAGGAAACTTACATAGGCGCAGGATTCGCGCCACAAAGGTCCAACCGGCATCAGGAGCGTGCAGCGATGACATCAGCGCCGCACGCATCCGAACCCGACAACTCCTGGCAACGAGCAGGGAAGGAGAAGCAAGGAGACGCTGCGCCCGCATGACACAGACAGCGTATGCTGTCGGCATTTAACAATGTCTGTCGGACATGATACGATACAGCGTATCATGTCCGACAGACATTGATAAATTGGCCCCTTTGTTTTCTGTCCTTAAGCCAGCATTTCACCCAGTTCACATATTTTGAGTCTAGACCAAGGAGATACAGTTTGTGAATTAGTTTGTTGCATGGGACGGTGTCAAATGCTTTGCTGAAATCTAGATATGCTACATCAACTGCCCCACCCTTGTCTAAAAAAATGTTTTAAGAGAGATGGGGGGATGGGAAGCTTCACTATGGAAAAAATGGGAATTGGATGTGAGGGCCACAATTAATGACTGCAGGGAGTGGGGAGGTAGGTGGCACCACTACAGAAAATAATTATAAAATAATAATAAACTAGGTACTGGCAAACAGATGCCACCAGTTGTAAAAGGGGGAGGGTTAAAGAGCTATTTGGGGGGATCCGAGTGGTGTTTGAGAGTTGAGGAGTGATCACTACACTGTGAGGGCAATAATAATAATTAATTAAAAAAAATATAATAATTCCTAAACTGCATACTGGCAGACCTTCTGCCAGTACCTAAGATGGTGGTGATCAGTGGTGAGGGAGGGAGGGAAGAGAGCTGTTTGGGAGGGATACTGTAGGGATCAGGAGAGTGAGAGGTGTCAGATGGGAGGGTAATATCTACTCTGCATCAAACATTAACCTTACAAGATAACTGATTAACTCCTTCACTGCCAGGAATTTCAAACAAGGATGCGCAGCTGCAATTACCAGCATTCTAATTGCCAAATAACAATGGCAAAACCATATGTCTGTTACTTCTGAACAAAGGGGATCCCAGAGAAACATTTATAACCATTTGTCATATATATATATAAATCATTAACTTTTTCATAAATTTTGGGTTTCTTGCAGAAATCATTTACACACAACTACTGAGTTACAAATTACAGGAGCATCACAAACTTGGAATGCAATTATTTCTTACAATTTTGAGAAAGTGCCAATAATTTTGTCCAGTCTATTTTTGGAGTTTTGCATGGAATGCGTCTGATTTGAATTTGTGCCACACCAATACAAACAAAAGAAATAAACATGAGAATACCTAAACATTTGCAATTGCAACAATTTTCTGGGCGAAGTGGTGCATTATCTGACAGAAATGCAGGGGTGCTAATATTTTTGGCCATAACTGTATATATATAAGCATATACATATATATATATTTCCAGTGAAATGACAGTCACCATAGACCGCAATGTAAAGGCACTTTTCAGTGCTGTTTTCTTTGGGGGGTTTAACACCCCACATCCCCTCACTTTAACCCCTTATAACTGATTCATGCAGTTATTTTATTAAATAAAAAAGATGTTCATTTTTTTTGTTGTAAGAAATTAACTGTACACTTTATTTAGGGTGAAATTAGGGGACATTTTTTTCATTAACCAGAGATCCCTGCAGTGTTTTATGTATATGTATGTATATGTGTGTATAAGTAACTATATACAGTACATATATATATATGTATATATGTGTGCGTGTGTGCGTGTGCACGCGCGCGCGTGTGTGTGTGTATATATATATATATGTGAAAAAACAAAAACACATGAGCCAGTGTAAACAATCCTAAATTATTTTCATATATAAATTTATAAGGCAAATATTGGAGAGTCAAAATAGAGCACATAAGTGTACAAGACACTCTCTGAAGGCTCAATAAGAAACATTCTGCAGCAGTTCCTTTTGTGTATCCATATATTGTAGCTGACAATTATACGTAAAGAAATAAGCTTGCGTTTTCAGATATCCAATACTTTGACCAAAGGTGAGAAATAATTCTTGCCGCTTCAGTCCTAGGAGCACTTAGTGTATAAACACGCTCCTGGTATCCAGTTATATTAAAGTGGTAAACCACGGTTTGGTGGAGGACAGCATGTATCCTGATTAAACAACTTAGTCCCCAAATATCACCGCTCAACCTTAATTTTTCCGCTGGCTGTATTACTGCAAACAGATTTCTGTCCTAAAACCTTGCTTCAAAGACGCGCCTTAGATGCATTCAGCCACGGTCTTCCAGGATCAGGTTTAGAGCGGGTAGAGAGTAGGGATGGGCGAATGTGCAAATTTTCGAATTTCGAATGTAGAACGAATGTTATTACCGAAATTCGAATTCTAAATTCGAATGTCGATAAGAACGAATATTCTTAAAAATTCGAAAATCAAATGTTATTTACAGTTTTCGAATGTCACTTTCGAATTCGAATGTTTATAATTATATCGAATGTCTACATTCGAAATTCGAATATTTCGAATTCGAATATAAATTCGAATTTTTCAAATTCGAATATAAATTCGAATTTTTCGAATTCGAATATTGCATAATTCGAATATTACATTTAAAAGCATTAGAAATACTATTACAATCTAAATTCGAATTTTTCGAATTCGAATACACGTATTGCATAATTTGAATATTACATTTAAAGAAAAAGCATTAGAAATACTATTACAATCTAAATTCGAATTTTTCGAATTCGAATATTGCATAATTCGAATATTACATTTAAAGAAAAAGCATTAGAAATACTATTACAATCTAAATTCGAATTTTTCGAATTCGAATATTGCATAATTCGAATATTACATTTAAAGAAAAAGCATTAGAAATACTATTACAATCTAAATTCGAATTTTTCGAATTCGAATACACGTATTGCATAATTCGAATATTACATTTAAAGAAAAAGCATTAGAAATACTATTACAATCTAAATTCGAATTTTTCGAATTCGAATACACGTATTGCATAATTCGAATATTACATTTAAAGAAAAAGCATTAGAAATACTATTACAATCTAAATTCGAATTTTTCGAATTCGAATATTGCATAATTCGAATATTACATTTAAAGAAAAAGCATTAGAAATACTATTACAATCTAAATTCGAATTTTTCGAATTCGAATACACGTATTGCATAATTCGAATATTACATTTAAAGAAAAAGCATTAGAAATACTATTACAATCTAAATTCGAATTTTTCGAATTCGAATACACGTATTGCATAATTCGAATATTACATTTAAAGAAAAAGCATTAGAAATACTATTACAATTTAAATTCGAATTTTTCGAATTCGAATATTGCATAATTCGAATATTACATTTAAAAGCATTAGAAATACTATTACAATCTAAATTCGAATTTTTCGAATTCGAATATTGCATAATTCGAATATTACATTTAAAGAAAAAGCATTAGAAATACTATTACAATCTAAATTCGAATTTTTCGAATTCGAATATTGCATAATTCGAATATTACATTTAAAAGCATTAGAAATACTATTACAATCTAAATTCGAATTTTTCGAATTCGAATACACGTATTGCATAATTCGAATATTACATTTAAAGAAAAAGCATTAGAAATACTATTGCAATCTAAATTCGAATTTTTCGAATTCGAATACACGTATTGCATAATTCGAATATTACATTTAAAGAAAAAGCATTAGAAATACTATTACAATCTAAATTCGAATTTTTCGAATTCGAATATTGCATAATTCGAATATTACATTTAAAGAAAAAGCATTAGAAATACTATTACAATCTAAATTCGAATTTTTCGAATTCGAATACACGTATTGCATAATTCGAATATTACATTTAAAGAAAAAGCATTAGAAATACTATTACAATCTAAATTCGAATTTTTCGAATTGAATATTGCATAATTCGAATATTACATTTAAAGAAAAAGCATTAGAAATACTATTACAATCTAAATTCGAATTTTTCGAATTCGAATATTGCATAATTCGAATATTACATTTAAAGAAAAAGCATTAGAAATACTATTACAATCTAAATTCGAATGTTTCGAATTCGAATACACGTATTGCATAATTCGAATATTACATTTAAAGAAAAAGCATTAGAAATACTATTACAATCTAAATTCGAATTTTTCGAATTCGAATACACGTATTGCATAATTCGAATATTACATTTAAAGAAAAAGCATTAGAAATACTATTACAATCTAAATTCGAATTTTTCGAATTCGAATATTGCATAATTTGAATATTACATTTAAAGAAAAAGCATTAGAAATACTATTACAATCTAAATTCGAATTTTTCGAATTCGAATACACGTATTGCATAATTCGAATATTACATTTAAAGAAAAAGCATTAGAAATACTATTACAATCTAAATTCGAATTTTTCGAATTCGAATACACGTATTGCATAATTCGAATATTACATTTAAAGAAAAAGCATTAGAAATACTATTACAATTTAAATTCGAATTTTTCGAATTCGAATATTGCATAATTCGAATATTACATTTAAAAGCATTAGAAATACTATTACAATCTAAATTCGAATTTTTCGAATTCGAATATTGCATAATTCGAATATTACATTTAAAGAAAAAGCATTAGAAATACTATTACAATCTAAATTCGAATTTTTCGAATTCGAATATTGCATAATTCGAATATTACATTTAAAAGCATTAGAAATACTATTACAATCTAAATTCGAATTTTTCGAATTCGAATACACGTATTGCATAATTCGAATATTACATTTAAAGAAAAAGCATTAGAAATACTATTGCAATCTAAATTCGAATTTTTCGAATTCGAATACACGTATTGCATAATTCGAATATTACATTTAAAGAAAAAGCATTAGAAATACTATTACAATCTAAATTCGAATTTTTCGAATTCGAATATTGCATAATTCGAATATTACATTTAAAGAAAAAGCATTAGAAATACTATTACAATCTAAATTCGAATTTTTCGAATTCGAATACACGTATTGCATAATTCGAATATTACATTTAAAGAAAAAGCATTAGAAATACTATTACAATCTAAATTCGAATTTTTCGAATTCGAATATTGCATAATTCGAATATTACATTTAAAGAAAAAGCATTAGAAATACTATTACAATCTAAATTCGAATTTTTCGAATTCGAATATTGCATAATTCGA
>NC_069505.1:63734646-63769646 GCF_027579735.1 Bombina bombina
AGTGAGCATTAGTAGGCAGTACCTAACAGCTAGTGAGCATTAGTAGGTAGTACCTAAAAGCTAGTAAGCATTAGTAGTCAGTAACTAGCAGCTAGTGAGCATTGATAGGTACAACCTAGCAGCTAGTGAGCATTAGTAGGCAGTACCTAGCAGCTAGTGAGCATTAGTAGTCAGTAACTAGCAGCTAGTGAGCATTAGTAGGCAGTACCTAGCAACTAGTGCGCATTAATAAGTAGTATCTAGCAGCTAGTGAGCATTAGTAGGCAGTACCTAACAGCTAGTGAACATTAGTAAGCAGTACCTAGCAGCTAGTGAGCATTAGTAGGTGGTACCTAGCCATTAGTGAGCATTAGTAGGCAGTAACTAGCAGCTAGTGAGTATTAGTAGGCGGTACCTAGCAGCTAGTGAGCATTAGTAGGCGGTATCTAGCAGCTAGTGAGCATTAGTAGGTGGTACCTAGCAGCTAGTGAGCATTAGTAGGCGGTATTTATCAGCTAGTAAGCATTAGTAGGCAGTACCTAGCAGCTAGTGAGCAGTATTATGCAGTACCTAGCAGCTAGTGAGCATAAGTAGGCAATACCTAGCAGCTAGTGAGCAGTATTCGGCAGTACCTAACAGCTAGTGAGCATTATTAGGCAGTACCTAGCAGTCAGTGAGCGTTAGTAGGCGGTACCTAGCAGCTAGTGAGTATTAGTAGGCAGTACCTAACAGTTAGTGAGCGTTAGTAGGTAGTACCTAACAGCTAGTGAGCATTAGTAAGCAGTACCTAGCAGCCAGTGAGCATTAGTAGGCAATACCTAGCAGCTAGTGAGCATTAGTAGGCAGTACCTAGCAGTTAATGAGCTTTAGTAGGCAGTACCTAACAGCTAGTAAGCATTAGTAGGCAGTACCTAGCAGCTAGTGAGCATTAGTAGGCAGTACCTAGCAGCTAGTGAGCATTAGTAGGTGGTACCTAACAGTTAGTGAGCATTAGTAGGCAGTACCTAGCAGTCAGTGAGCATTAGTAGGCAGTACCTAGCAGCTAGTGAGTATTAGTAGGCAGTACCTAACAGTTAGTGAGCATTAGTAGGTAGTACCTTACAGCTAGTGACCATTAGTAGGCAGTAACTAGCAGCTAGTGAGCATTAGTAAGCAGTACCTAGCAGCCAGTGAGCATTAGTAGGCAATACCTAGCAGCTAGTGAGCATTAGTAGGCAATACCTAGCAGCTAGTGAGCATTAGTAGGCAGTAACTAGCAGCTAGTGAGCATTAGTATGCAGTACCTAGCAGCTAGTGAGCATTAGTAGGCAATACCTAGAAGCTAGTGAGCATTAGTAGGCAGTACCTATCAGCTAGTGAGCAGTATTAGGCAGTACCTAGCGGTTAGTGAGCATTAGTAGGCAATACCTAGCAGCTAGTGAGCATTAGTAGGTGGTACCTAGCCGTTAGTGAGCATTAGTAGGTAGTACCTAGCAGCTAGTGAGCATTAGTAGGTAGTACCTAGCAGTTAGTGAGCATTAAGTAGGCACTACCTAGCAGCTAGTGAGCATTAGTAGGTAGTACCTAGCAGCTAGTGAACATTAGTAGGCAATACCTAGCAGCTAGTGAGCATTAGTAGGTGGTACCTAGCTGTTAGTGAGCATTAGTAGGCTGTACCTAGCAGCTAGTGAGCATTAGTAGGCAGTACCTAGCAGCTAGTGAGCATTAGTAGGTGGTACCTAACAGTTAGTGAGCATTCGTAGGCAGTACCTAGCAGTCAGTGAGCATTAGTAGGCAGTACCTAGCAGCTAGTGAGTATTAGTAGGCCGTACCTAACAGTTAGTGAGCATTAGTAGGCAGTAACTAGCAGCTAGTGAGCATTAGTAAGCAGTACCTAGCAGCCAGTGAGCATTAGTAGGCAATACCTAGCAGCTAGTGAGCATTAGTAGGCAGTACCTAGCAGCTAGTGAGCATTAGAAGGCAGTACCTAGCAGCTAGTGAGCATTAGTAGTCAACACCTAGCAGCTAGTGAGCATTAGTAGGTAGTACCTAGCAGCTAGTGAGCATTAGTAGGTAGTACCTAGCAGTTAGTGAGCATTAAGTAGGCACTACCTAGCAGCTAGTGAGCATTAGTAGGTAGTACCTAGCAGTTAGTGAACATTAGTAGGTGGTACCTAGCCGTTAGTGAGCATTAGTAGGCAGTACCTAGCAGCTAGTGAGCATTAGTAGGTGGTACCTAACAGTTAGTGAGCATTCGTAGGCAGTACCTAGCAGTCAGTGAGCATTAGTAGGAAGTACCTAGCAGCTAGTGAGTATTAGTAGGCCGTACCTAACAGTTAGTGAGCATACGTAGGCAGTAACTAGCAGCTAGTGAGCATTAGTAAGCAGTACCTAGCAGCCAGTGAGCATTAGTAGGCAATACCTAGCAGCTAGTGAGCATTAGTAGGTAGTACCTAGCAGCTAGTGAACATTAGTAGGCAATACCTAGCAGCTAGTGAGCATTAGTAGGTGGTACCTAGCCGTTAGTGAGCATTAGTAGGCAGTACCTAGCAGCTAGTGAGCATTAGTAGGCAGTACCTAGCAGCTAGTGAGCATTAGTAGGTGGTACCTAACAGTTAGTGAGCATTCGTAGGCAGTACCTAGCAGTCAGTGAGCATTAGTAGGCAGTACCTAGCAGCTAGTGAGTATTAGTAGGCCGTACCTAACAGTTAGTGAGCATTAGTAGGCAGTAACTAGCAGCTAGTGAGCATTAGTAAGCAGTACCTAGCAGCCAGTGAGCATTAGTAGGCAATACCTAGCAGCTAGTGAGCATTAGTAGGCAGTACCTAGCAGCTAGTGAGCATTAGTAGGCAGTACCTAGCAGCTAGTGAGCATTAGTAGTCAATACCTAGCAGCTAGTGAGCATTAGTAGTCAGTAACTAGCAGCTAGTGAGCATTAGTAGGCAGTACCTATCAGCTAGTGAGCAGTATTAGGCAGTACCTAGCGGTTAGTGAGCATTAGTAGGCAATACCTAGCAGCTAGTGAGCATTAGTAGGTGGTACCTTGCCGTTAGTGAGCATTAGTAGGTAGTACCTAGCAGCTAGTGAGCATTAGTAGGTAGTACCTTGCAGCTAGTGAGCATTAAGTAGGCACTACCTAGCAGCTAGTGAGCATTAGTAGGTAGTACCTAGCAGCTAGTGAGCATTAGTAGGCAATACCTAGCAGCTAGTGAGCATTAGTAGGCAGTAACTAGCAGCTAGTGAGCATTAGTAGGCAGTACCTAGCAGCCAGTGAGCATTAGTAGGTGGTACCTAGCAGCTAGTGTGCATTAGTAGGCGGTACCTAGCAGTTAGTGAGCATTAGTAGGTAGTACCTAACAGCTAGTGAGCATTAGTAGGCAGTAACTAGCAGCTAGTGAGCATTAGTAAGCAGTACCTAGCAGCCAGTGAGCATTAGTAGGCAATACCTAGCAGCTAGTGAGCATTAGTAGGTAGTACCTAGCCGTTAGGGAGCATTAGTAGGTAGTAACTAGCAGCTAGTGAGCATTAGTAGGCAGTAACTAGCAGCTAGTGAGCATTAGTAGGCAGTACCTAGCAGTCAGTGAGCATTAGTAGGCGGTACCTAGCAGCTAGTGATCATTAGTAGGCAGTACCTAGCAGCTAGTGATCATTAGTAGGCGGTACCTAGCAGCTAGTGAGCATTAGTAGGCGGTACCTAGCAGTTAGTGAGCATTAGTAGGCAATACCTAGCAGCTAGTGAGCATTAGTAGGCAATACCTAGCAGCTAGTGAGCATTAGTAGGTGGTACCTAGCCATTAGTGAGCATTAGTAGGCAGTACATAACAGCTAGTGAACAGTATTAGGCAGTACCTAACAGCTAGTGAACAGTATTAGGCAGTACCTAACAGCTAGTGAGCATTAGTAGGCAGTACCTAGCAGTCAGTGAGCATTAGTAGGCAATACCTAGCAGCTAGTGAGCATTAGTAGGTAGTATCTAACAGCCAGTGAGCATTAGTAGGCAGTACCTAGCAGCCAGTGAGCATTAGTAGGTGGTACCTAGCAGCTAGTGTGCATTAGTAGGCGGTACCTAGCAGTTAGTGAGCATTAGTAGGCAGTACCTAGCAGCTAGTGAGCATTAGTAGGCGGTACCTAGCAGCTAGTGAGTATTAGTAGGAAGTACCTAGCAGCTAGTGAGCATTAGTAGGCAATACCTAGCAGCTAGTGAGCATTAATAGTCAGTAACTAGCAGCTAGTGAGCATTAGTAGTCAGTAACTAGCAGCTAGTGAGCATTAGTAGGCAGTAACTAGCAGCTAGTGAGCATTAGTAGGCAGTACCTAGCGGTTAGTGAGCATTAGTAGGCAATACCTAGCAGCTAGTGAGCATTAGTAGGTGGTACCTAGCAGTCAGTGTGCATTAGTAGACGGTACCTAGCAGTTAGTGAGTATTAGTAGGCAGTACCTAACAGTTAGTGAGCATTAGTAGGCAGTACCTAACAGCTAGTGAGCATTACTAGGCAGTAACTAGCAGCTAGTGAGCATTAGTAAGCAGTACCTAGCAGCCAGTGAGCATTAGTAGGCAATACCTAGCAGCTAGTGAGCATTAGTAGGCAGTACCTAGCAGTTAGTGAGCTTTAGTAGGCAGTACCTAGCAGCTAGTGAGCATTAGTAGGCAGTACCTAGCAGCTAGTGAGCATTAGTAGGCAGTACCTAGCAGTCAGTGAGCATTAGTAGGCAGTACCTAGCAGCTAGTGAGTATTAGTAGGCAGTACCTAGCAGCTAGTGAGTATTAGTAGGCAGTACCTAACAGTTAGTGAGCATTAGTAGGTAGTACCTAACAGCTAGTGAGCATTAGTAGGCAGTAACTAGCAGCTAGTGAGCATTAGTAAGCAGTACCTAGCAGCCAGTGAGCATTAGTAGGCAATACCTAGCAGCTAGTGAGCATTAGTAGGTAGTACCTAGCCGTTAGGGAGCATTAGTAGGTAGTAACTAGCAGCTAGTGAGCATTAGTAGGCAGTAACTAGCAGCTAGTGAGCATTAGTAGGCAGTACCTAGCAGTCAGTGAGCATTAGTAGGCGGTACCTAGCAGCTAGTGATCATTAGTAGGCAGTACCTAGCAGCTAGTGATCATTAGTAGGCGGTACCTAGCAGCTAGTGAGCATTAGTAGGCGGTACCTAGCAGTTAGTGAGCATTAGTAGGCAATACCTAGCAGCTAGTGAGCATTAGTAGGCAATACCTAGCAGCTAGTGAGCATTAGTAGGTGGTACCTAGCCATTAGTGAGCATTAGTAGGCAGTACATAACAGCTAGTGAACAGTATTAGGCAGTACCTAACAGCTAGTGAACAGTATTAGGCAGTACCTAACAGCTAGTGAGCATTAGTAGGCAGTACCTAGCAGTCAGTGAGCATTAGTAGGCAATACCTAGCAGCTAGTGAGCATTAGTAGGTAGTATCTAACAGCCAGTGAGCATTAGTGGGAAGTATGTACCAGGCAGTGAGCATTAGCCTCATTCGGAGAAACTAATCTGGGCTTGGATCTGCAGACAACAAGGCTATCCCTGGTCATAATATTAGTACAAATAACATTGTTTTACAGTTCTTATTTGTTAAATTAATTTAGGGACAGATATGTAGCAGTGTTAGACTTCAGTGTGCTTTTCCAGTAAAGATAATTCAAAGCTAAATGAAAAGGAGGCAAAATAAATCATGAAAGTATATTGCAAAGTTGATTTACTACACATAACTAAAGAATCTAAATTAAAACGTCAATGTGTTTAAAGATAAATACAGTAGGTTTGTTTACTAGGAGTAGTGTATAATAAACAGAACAGCGGATATACAAACATGCACTAAACGTTCTCGGGAGCTTCTACCTTTAAAGGGTAGTTACAACTTTACAATTAACTTCTAATATCTAATTTGCTTTGCTCACTTGGTATCCTTTGTTGAAAAGCATACCTAGGTAGGCTCAAAACAGCTGTGCTATAAGGACAAACAGGGCACAGGAGCTTAGGTATGGTGATAATTTATCATATGCGGCCTAATATCACATAACAGAAATGTCAGATTTAACTGTGTGAACCCTCTTCAGGTGTGTGCCAGGCCTTTGTAACTATTGATCTTTCTATATGCATATTACATTATCTTCATACACCCATGTGCTTCTCTAATTGATGCTGGCACTTACACTCTATATTGTAGTGTTCCTTCTGTTTATAGAGTGAAGTATGTGTCATTTGTTCTTTTGTATATCACATTGTCGTACGTTAAGTGAATAAGCAGTAAAGCAGCCAGACTGTAACAGTTCACTGTAAGCAGACATATGTCCATGGAACTCAGTCGCTTGTTATAATTAAACATCAAACTATTCCCTCTGCTGCACAGAGCTGAACAGACATAGATTATAAGATAAAAGCAAAGAGTAGTCAATAAGCTGTCATTAATATGTCTCTTTGTGCCATGAATTACTGATATCTCGTATACATTTAATAGCAAGAATTGCATTATGTTACTGTAGCTCGCACCTTCATGGTAAAATGCTAAATTTATGGGGTTAAATATTCTGTCACATCTGGCTCCAAGGTGACCTAATGACAGAAACGTATTGTATGGGTTAGGGATGGGCGAATGTGTAAATTTTCGAATTCGAATGTTAGAACAAATTTTATTACCGAAATTTGAATTACAAATCCGAATGTTGATACGAACGAATATTCTTAAAAATTCTATACTCGAATGCTATTTACAGTTTTCGAATGTCACTTTCAAATTTGAATGTTTATAATTAGATTGAATGTCGACATTCGAAATTTCAAATTTAACATTCTATTTAACAAATACTATTCAGAAGTTCAATAGTTCATGTGGTAGGGAATCTAGTAAATTGATACATAATAGATACAAATATATCAATTTGCATGTTTCTACTTCAATCAAATATTGCATAATTCGAATATTACATTTAAATAAAGCATTATAGAAATACTATAACAAATATATAAATTTGAATCTTTCGAATTCGAATATTGCATATTTGAATATTACATTTAAAGAACGCATTAGAAATACTATTACAAATATATAAATTCAAATTTTTCTAAACTAATATTTTCAAATGTAATCATAAACTTCTAAACCGAACATTCGAAAATCGAATGTTAGAATTTTATGTAAACATTTGAAATTCGATTCGAATGAATGTGTTAAAATTTGTTTCATTTTTTGAATGTTGCGAAACATTCGCGCATCCCTAGTTTGGGTAATAGCTCAGTCCTTTGTAGAGCCATAGGCCCTGATGAACAAAGCATCGTCAGAGCCACGAGAAATTGCGTTTTCGGCCTTGCCAGTCTTGCAATCCGTGGGTCTGGCTATACATTCAAAGAAAGTAGGCTTTTCCAACGAGTGGCGATGTGTCTCCCAAAGGAAATAATAGGGATCACAGCTTCAGCAAAAGTCAACCCGCAGTGATATCTATTAACACAAGACTGCGATCGCACTGTAACAAACATTTTATTAAAATACAACACGTTGTTTATTACATAGCGGCCGCAATATTATAAATATAATGTGTTCAGAACAGTGAGAACTTATATCCGCAATAAAAAAATAAAACTGCTGTCTTCTAAGAAATATTAATATCACAAACACAAGATTTTCCTCCTAAAAAAGAAAAAAGCACAGCAAAACCAAAACACAATTTTTATAAAATAAATATTATAGCATTATACAATAAAATAAATATAAATAAAACAATGTATACATTTGTACAATACACTCACAACCCCCCATCTGCTATAGGTGTAATTTTGATGTCCTAGTTTCACTATTGTATTGTAACAAAAGGGGTTGAGTTTTGGGGGGACATGTAAATTGTATATCCATACATACTGTGCAACTTGATCATTTACATTACACCTTCAACAACACTGCTTTTGAAATCCCGCCAGTATTAGAAAAGCATTGCCACGCACTGAGATGTAGTGAAACGCCTCTCCGCGAGGCCGTCTTCAAACACTGATTTCAACCCTATTTAACAAATCACAGACAGACAATCTCAAACCTGCAATGGATCCATTTTTAAAATATTGCCAAAATCCCAATGCTTTTAGCATTAGGGCCATAGTGAGATGATGAAGGTGACCAAGATTAATTAACTCTAGTGAGAAAAATACGACGGGGTAGATTTACCAAGCAGCGGATGCTGCAATTTACCCCCAATGTTTCCGGTTCGCCGAAAACAAGAGTTAAAGGGACAGTCTAGTCCAAAATAAACTTTCATGGTTCAGATAGAGAATGTAATTTTAATCAATTTTCCAATTTACGTTTATCACCAATTTTGCTTTGTTCTCTTGGTATTCCTAGTTGAAAGCTAAACCTAAGAGGTTCATATGCTAATTTCTAAGTCCTTGAAGGCCGACTCTTCTCTCAGGACATTTTAACAGTTTTTCACCACTAGAGGGTGTTAGTTCACATTTTTCATATAGATAACACTGTGCTCACGCACGTGGAGTTCCAGTGACCAAGCTCTGATTAGCTAAAATGGATGTCTGTCAAAAGCACTGAAATAAGGGGGCAGTTTGCAGAGGCTTAGATACAAGGTAATCACAGAGGTAAAAAGTGTATTTATTTAACTGTGTTGGTTATGCAAAACTAGGAAATGGGTAATAAAGGGATTATCTATCTTTTAAACAATAAAAATTCTGGTGTAGACTGTCCCTTTAAGAAGCAACGGTCGCAAGACTGCTGCTCCTTAACTCATCCGCCAACTCTGAGGTGGTGGATTGCAATCATCCCGATCAAACACCCCCTGCTAGGGATCGATGACGAACCTGGCTTCATCCAATTGTTGCATGCCCCCTTTGGCATCCAGCTTGTGGGGCACACAATGACTGGATGAAGCCAGATTCTTCATTGATCAGCTAAATAAAGTATGAGATGTGGGAGGAGGAACGGCACAATGTTTACTATCACTAAATGGTAATTATTTTACACCTTCAGGAAACATCTTTAAATATTTTAGTGAATGAAAGTGCCACTGTTTTTCTGAATGATTTTATATACTGCGTATTAAATAGGCAAACTTTACAATCACTTTAAAGTCAGAATTAACAGCTGCAAATAACATTTGTCTGCAATCTTTTAATACATTTATATAGCGAAATCTAAATATTATCAGAATAGATCAACAAAATGTTGTTTCTCTTGTTCAGAGAAGAATTGCCTGGTATTTCAGTGCTGGACAGTCATTGGGCAGGGTTGGACTGATATGCTACAGGATATTTTTTTCTCTGTGAAAGGCATAATGCGCTAAAGAGACCACACACTGAGTGGCACTGGCCTTGTGGACAAGCATGGAAGTTTTTCTAGCTTTTGTTCTGTCTCAGTTTAGTGCGTCTCTGTATTCTTGCTTTTAGATCAACAAATTGTTTGCTGCCGTTGTTTTTCAGTGGTCAAATTCCCTCCAGTACTTTCCTTATTTGGATGAGCCCTTCAGGACTTGTCTTGCCACTGTCATTGTGTTAACAAAGTCTCCATTTTTTTTTACTTCAACATAAATGATAAGATAACAAACAGCAAATCAGGGACAACTAGGGGTCAGGGTTGGGTTTGTGCTGCGGCTGAGTGCTCTTTCAATTTTCAGGACTGGAAAAACTTATTTTACCGGCAAAAAGAGGGAAAATAAATAATAAAAGTAGATTGCAAAGCTGTTTTACTATGCATAAATAAAAGGGACAGCGAAGTCAGAGGGGCCGAATTATCAAGCTCCGTATGCTGTCGACATTTATCAATGTGCAGAGGACACGCTACATCGTATCATGTCCGCTCGCACTTTGATAAATATGCCCCAGAGAGTGTAATTTTAAACAACTTTCCAATTTACTTTTATTATCAAATGTGTTGTGTTCTCTTGGTATCCTTTGTTGATGAGTAAAGCTATATATGCTGATAGGACCTTAGGAGTGTGCAAGGAGTGTGTCTTTCACAGTCTATGGCAGCAGTATTTGGAACTATGTATAACATTACTATAAACAATGTCAGATAGATAAAAACACCTGCACGCTCCCAAGCTCACCTAGGATACCAAGATAATGGATAACAGAAGTGAACAGGAAAGTTGTTTGAAATGTCATGCTCTATCCAATCAATTTAAATTTAATTTTGACTTTACCGTCCCTTTAAGAATTTGTTTAGTTACAATTTGAAAGTAAGCGCAAACACGTGAGCGCAATCACGATTTACACTATAATTATAACAGCGTCCTCAGAGTTCTGGTTAACCGTTTAACAAAATAAAAAAGTTTCACAAAACACATCAAAAATACATTACAGAGTACAGTTAGAAAAAGAAAAAAGGAGCCCACAAAGGGAGCTTTGGGATGCAACTATTTCTAAAACGTACCATTTATTTTAAAGATTAAAATCTACATTTTACGCAAAGTTGATCCGCCGTAGTTAAAGCGTCAAGATTGTCAAATGTTGAAATGTGTGACGTAATATACGCTCCCACGATATCAATCCGACGCAGATCGATGCTTGTGTTATTCGAGCGGAATACTGATCATCCGCCATCATTTCGACTCCATTTGACCATTTTGACAATTTATAAAAAATTTAACAGGTACGCTCGTGTCTAGTTAGACACTGCATACCTATCGTTCAAACCGCCACCCTTAAGGCCGTGAATGCCATAGAAATCAATGGGAGTCTGAAAACACAGAAAGATTATGTTCGATGCTGCAAGACAATGAAGCATATTAGATAATAAAAGTAAATTAGGGAGATGTTACCCTACTTATGGATTATGTTACATTTTTGTCTCTCATTACAAAGCAAGGGGAAAATATTATTGCTCCAAATTTGGAGCACTAGTAGATATAGGGATAAAAATGAAATAAATACATTACATAATATAGCTAACTTCCTTTTTTGGATAAATCTATTTGCACCATGTTTAATGCATGTAATACAGGTCCCACTCTCCACTTCGTCCCACTCTCCACTTCCCACCAAATTTGACGCAACACTTTTCGCACCAAACTTGATGCAATACTCAAAATCCTAATCAACCCACAAACTGGTAAAGTTTTCAACAACTTCTTATTGGTAAATGCATAATCACGTGATTAATGAAATCAGCCAATCTGATTGAAATATACATTTTCTACTATCACTAACAAATCAAATTGCTCTATACTCGAGTCATTGATCACTCATCAGAACTTGTGTCATTTGTTTGTAGATGTGACATTAGTATTAAAGTTAAACATTGATGATGACATTAGGCTACACAGTGTAATATTTCTGACAATGATTTTAATAATCGAATGATGTTTGATTCAATATAATCTTAAGCTGATAGCTCAAAGGGATAGTCCATCTAACATTAAATTGTCATGAATCAGATACAACAGAAATTAAGATCACCTCTTTACTGTCATGCTATTTTCAGTGTTTTTCTTCCTTCTCTTGAATTTCATTTTCATTAAGAATTGTCATCGTATATGCAAGCCCATTTTATAACACCTATGTAGGGGTGGTGTTTCAAACTAGACTGCAATCAGGAAGGGTTACACAGGCGCAGAGAGAGAAAACTGGCCCAGCTCTTAAAATATCAATTGATTGCAAATAAATACATATGATACCCCGATTACATGTTATATTCACAATTATTCTTGCTCAGGATAATTATATATTTACACTATATACATATAGTGGTATAAATAAACACAGAGATATGAAAGACAACATTGTTTAGAACAAAAAAAGGAATTTAGGGACATGTAAATATGTTTGCAAAAGATTTCTGACATAACACATATATATATATATGTATATATATATATATATATATATATATATATACATATATATATATATATATATATATATATATATATATACACACACTGCTCCAAAAAATAAAGGGAACACTAAAATAACACATCCTAAATCTGAATGAATTAAATATTCTAATGAAATACTTTGTTCTTTACATAGTTGAATGAGCTGACAACAAAATCACACAAAAATTAAAAAATGGAAATCAAATGTTTCAACCCATGGAGTTCTGGATTTGGAGTCACACTCAAAATTAAAGTGGAAAAACACACTACAGGCTGATCCAACTTTGATGTAATGTCCTTAAAACAAGTCAAAATGAGGCTCAGTAGTGTGTGTGGCCTCCACGTGCCTGTATGACCTCCCTACAATGCCTGTGCATGCTCCTGATGAGGTGGCGGATGGTCTCCTGAGGGATCTCCTCCCAGACCTGGACTAAAGCATCTGCCAACTCCTGGACAGTCTGTGGTGCAACGTGACGTTGGTGGATGGAGCGAGAAATGATGTCCCAGATGTGCTCAATTGGATTCAGGTCTGGGAAAAGGGCGGGCCAGTCCATAGCATCAATGCCTTCGTCTTGCAGGAACTGCTAACACACTCCAGCCACATGAGGTCTAGCATTGTCTTGCATTAGGAGGAACCCAGGGCCAACCGCACCAGCATATGGTCTCACAAGGGGTCTGAGGATCTCATCTCGGTACCTAATGGCAGTCAGGCTACCTCTGGCGAGCACATGGAGGGCTGTGCGGCCCCCAAAGAAATGCCACACCACACCATTACTGACCCACTGTCAAACTGGTCATGCTGGAGGATGTTGCAGGAAGCAGAACGTTCTCCACGGCATCTCCAGACTCTGTAACGTCTGTCACATGTGCTCAGTGTGAACCTGCTTTCATCTGTGAAGAGCACAGGGCGCCAGTGGCGAATTTGCCAATCTTGGTGTTCTCTGTCAAATGCCAAACGTCCTGCACGGTGATGGGCTGTAAGCAAAACCCCCACCTGTGGACGTCGGGCCCTCATACCGCCCTCATGGAGTCTGTTTCTGACCGTTTGAGCAGACACATGCACATTTGTGGCCTGCTGGAGGTCATTTTGCAGGGCTCTGGCAGTCCTCCTGTTCCTCCTTGCACAAAGGCGGAGGTAGTGCTCCTGCTGCTGGGTGGTTGCCCTCCTACGGCCTCCTCCACGTCTCCTGATGTACTGGCCTGTCTCCTGGTAGAGCCTCCATGCTCTGGACACTACGCTGACAGACACAGTCATCCTTCTTGCCACAGCTCGCATTGATGTGCCATCCTGGATGAGCTGCACTACCTGAGCCACTTGTGTGGGTTGTAGACTCCGTCTCATGCTACAACTAGAGTGAAAGCACCGCCAGCATTCAAAAGTGACCAAAACATCAGCCAGAAAGCATAGTGGTCTGAGGCAGAACCACTCTTTTATTGGGGTTGTCTTGCTAATTGCATATAATTTCCACCTGTTGTCTATCCCATTTGCACAACATCATGTGAAATTGATTGTCACTCAGTGTTGCTTCCTAAATGAACAGTTTGATTTCACAGAAGTGTGATTGGCTTGGAGTTACATTGTGTTGTTTATTTTTTTTGAGCAGTGTATATATATATATATATATATATATATATATATACATATACAGACACACATATATGTGCAAATATAAATGTACCAAATTCTAGAATTAATAATCATTTAAAAAAAGAAAAAAACATGAGATAGGCATATCATGATTTATAGAAATAAAAAAACACAATAATTTACGTGAAAATATCATAAATCAGATTTTTTGTATAACAAATAAATAGAAAATAACTTTCTTTGAGATATTATTGTTTGTTCAGGTATAAACCTAGCTATTTATTGGGCATTAACAGATGAAAAATAAAAGATTAGCTTTAGAGAAATGTGCTTGTTGTTGTTGAAATGGTATAAATAAAATTGGAAAAAACAGAATATCCGCAACATCGATGACACTTATTTATCAACAGTCTGATGCTCATCATGCCGTACTTGATGCGCATGTTTTAGACAGACTTTTTAATAAATAAGGCCGGTGTATGTAGATTCGCGGCTATGATTTCTGGCGAGCGTATTGACTCCAGCGAATGCGTTAAGATTGACACATTGATAAATCGGCCCCTAAGAGTAAATGAGAAAGTTGATTAAAATTGCTGCTTTATCCGAATCATGAAAGAAAAAAAATTGGGTTTAGTATCCCTTTAAGCTTCCATATTAGATAAAGATATGGGAAGATAAGACTGGCTCTATACAATGTAAAGATCTACACTTCAGAATCATTTTCAGTGGGTAACAGCCACAGAAGGAAAAGGGGAAAATGGCTTTTGCAAGATTGTTATTAAAATATTTTCTTGAAACTTTACTTACATAACCTTTTGTCCAGGCAGAGTTTAATAAAGGCATCTCTTTAGCTATGAACAGTGCATGGATAGTCCTGGGATTACTTGGTAGAATACAGTGACAAGGTTTGAACATCATTTCTGTTCAGGGCCGGTGTGTCTATAAGGCAGTTACTAGTTAGGAGACACTCGGCTGTACTACCCAAGGGTAAAGAAAATGATCTGCTTTTTGTTTTCTAAATAGTCTTGACTCCTTGTGGCTGGGTAAAATAGTTTATTCAATAGCAGATTTCTGTCATAGACACTCAAACTGCACTTACTCAGATGGCGAATGATATTAATAATATAACTAAATAAAATATGTATTTTTGATTAGACAATTGAGACAGCTGCCCAGGATACATTCAATTAAACAGCAATCATGTGGTTTCACAAGGTAATCAGTCTTTTGTTTTATTATTATGGGGTTGATTCCAACCTTTCCAAATTCTAATTCAATATTGGAAAAACCGGGTTCAGACAATGGGGTAGTGAATCATGTTGCCTGACATCGCTAAATGCCGACATTTCTTGTAAAATGCTTGTCAAATGCCGCCCCCTGCACATTCGCGGCCAATAGGACGAGCATGATAACTCCCATGATATTCAATCACTATTTCTTCAGACTGTCAAAGACTGATTAAGTCTGTCAATCACTAAAAAAAACTAATAGATTCACAAATACAACTGCACAATTTTTAAATAAAAATGTAAATCCAAAATGTCCAATTTGCACTCTTTTTACGTTACATGACATCCCTATCGACTGAACAGCCAATCAAAAAGATTGACAAGAGGACCAACATTGGTGCACTTTATAAAAACAGCGCTACATCTCCTCCACTTTTAAATACACTTCATAGTAACATAGTAGATGAGGTTGAAAAAAAGACAGAAGTCCATCGAGTTCAACCTATACAAATCTAATATACTTACAAAAAAGCTCTAGTTTACCAATCTAATATACTTATTGTACAAACAAAGCTCCAGTTTAGCTTAAATTAATCCCATTAAAAAATGACGCAAGTAATCATAAACCTGAATTCTGCTTCTAGCCAGAAATGTAACTAAAACCTGGTTTCTCAACAGCCTGACAGCCCTCCTGGTGGGTCACAACCTGAAATGCCCCCACTGCAAACTGTGACAGGGCTGCCACTCCACACATAAGAAATACCAGGCAGTGCACTGTGCACATATGGCGGCAGTTCAGTGGGAGGACAGCGTGGGACAAGGAGAAGATGGGACTGGACCTGGGAACCTCAGTTAAGTGATACCAGCCCACTGACTCCAATAAATGTATATATTTTCTTCCCACAATGCATTATTATATATATATATATGTATATATATATATATATATATATATATATATATATATATATATATATATATATATATATATATATATATTCTCATTAAAATTATGGTGGAGATAAAAGAAATTAAAATCCTCCATGTCTCAAAAATAAATCAATAAAAACAATTGCATAGGAAATTAGCACATTGAGGCAAGTATCCCTGCTTGCTTTTCCCCAGTAAAAAAAAAAGAAGTAAAAAGTCTGAAATTTTGCATATCTAATTTGCATATATTACCCAGAATCCTCTTGTGCATCGCTAAAAATGGATATGGAGTTTTACTGGGTAAAAGCAAGTGGGGATACTTGCCTAGATGTGCTAATTTCCTATGCAATTTTTGTATTAATTTATATTTATATATATATATATATATATATATATATATATATATATATATATATATATATATATATATATATATATATATATATATATATATATATATATATACACACATATACATACATACATACATACATACATACATACACATATACACACACACTACAGGGGCCTGGACACATCCGGCTTTAAATTTACCAGGCCTTGAGTTCACTTGGGTTGAGAACCACTGATCTAAACCATTTTTAAATGTATCTAAGGTATTGGCATTTACTACCTACTCAAGTAATTAGTTCCACAATTTTATTGCTCTTACAGTGATGAAACATTTACGTTGCAGGAAATTAAATCTCCTTTCCTCCAGGCTTAAATTGTGACCTCTTGTCACAAACAATTTTCTTGGAATAAACAGAGATTCTGCAATCTCTGTATATGGGACTTGCATATATTTATATAAAGTAATCATGTCACCTCTCAAGTGCCTTTTTTCTAAAGAAAACAGACCCAGTTTGGCTAGCCTCTCCTCTCTATTCCCCTTATTAGCTTTGTGGCCCTTCTCTGAACTTTTTCTTAGGCTGCAATGTCTTTTTTTGAGGTCAGTCCCCAGAAATGCACTCCATCCTCAAGATGAGGTCTTACCAGGGATTTCTATAGTGACAGAATTATGCTTTCCTCCCTTGCTTCGATGCCTCTTTTAATACATGGTAGTATGTTATTAGCCTTAGAAATCGCTGCCCTTCATTGTGCGCCCATCTTTAGCTTGTTATCTATTACTACTCCAAAATCTCTTTCCTCCTCTGTTTGGCTAAGTCTGGTCCCATTTAAATAACAGATTGCCTGCTTATTGCTCCAAAATATATTTCCTTCACTGTTTGGCTATGTCTAGTCCCATTTAAATAACAGATTGCCTGCTTATTGTTATTTCTAAAATGTAGAACCTTGCATTTTCCAGTATTAAATCTCATTTTCCATTTACCTGCCCATTCTAATATTTTTACATCCCATTGTAAAGCAAGTTCATCCTGAACTGACCTAATGACCTTACACACACATTTGCATTATCTGTAAAAATAGAGTTGTTGCTTTTTAATCCTTGCTCCAAGTCATTCATAAAAATATTAAAAAGAACAGGGCCCAGTATGGATCCCTGGTGGACTCCACTGATTACCTTTGTCCAATCCGAGTATGATCCATTTACTACTACTCATTACTCCCTATCTTTTATCCAGTTATTTATCCATGAGCTAACATTTTCAGCTATTCCCAGTCCCTTAATTTAGTACATTAATTTCTCATGTGGCACTGTATCAAACGCCTTTGCAAAATCCACTGGTTCCTATTTATTTATATTTTCACTTACTTACTCGTAGAATCTAATTAGATTAGTTTGTCATGATTAGGCTGACCATATTGCCACTTTAAAAAGGCACACATATGAAAAATACATATGTCAGGGCTGTTTTCAGGGCTGTTTAAAGAAATGGTTTTGTATAAGAACCCTCACGTATGTATTTTTCATATGTGTTCCTTCTTAAAGCGGCAATATGGTCAGCCTAGTCATGATCTATTTCTTATTAAACCATGCTGATTTGAACTCATAGGGGCCGAATTATCAAGCTCCGAATGGAGCTTGATGCCCCTGTTTCCATGAGAGCCTTCAGGCTCGCCGGGAACAGCAGTTATGAAGCAGCAGTCTAAAGGCCGCTGCTCCATAACTTGTCCACCTACTCTGAGGCTGCGGACATCAATCAGCCCGATCCTATACAAATCTGCAGGGGAGGGCATTGCACAAGCAGTTCACAAGAACTGCTTGTGCAATGATAAATGTCGACAGCGTATGCTGTCGGCATTTATCGATGTGCGGCGGACATGATACACTACATCGTATCATGTCCGCTCACACTTTCATAAATCGACCCCATAATCTTGTTTACACGAATATAATCAATAAAATCCTTTGCAATCCCTTCAAGTATCTTCCCCACTATTGATGTCAGACTAACTGGTCTGTAGCTTCCTGGATCAGACCTACTTCCCTTTTTAAAAAGTGGCAGTACATCAGCTTTACGCCAGTCCTGGGGTACTATGCCTGAGGATAATGAGTCTTGAACAATTAAGAGTAGAGGTTTGTCTATAACAGTGCTAATTTTCCGTAAAACCCTTGGGTGTATTCAATCTGGTTCTGGAGTTATATTTACCTTAAAGGGACAGTCAACACCAGAATTTTTGTTGTTTAAAAAGAAAGATAATCCCTTTATTACCCATTCCCCATTCCCCAGTTTGCTTTTGACAGACTTGCTTTTTAGCCAATCAGTGCTGACTCCAGGGTAACTTCACATGCATGAGCTCAATTTTATCTATATGAAACACATGAACTAATGCCCTCTAGTGGTCAAAATGCATTCAGATTAGAGGTCTTCAAGGTCTAAGAAATTAGCATATGCACCTCCTAGAATTAGCTTTCAACTAAGAATACCAAGAGAACAAAGCAAAATTGGTGCTAAAAGTAAACTGGAAGATTCCCTATTTAAAATTATGAAAGTTTTTTTTGGACTTGACTGTCCCTTTAATATTATCCAGTTTTTTCATTATATCGTCTAGACATAACCCCCTTATAGGTATGGGCTTGTATGTTCTAGTTTTTTTCAAAGTATCTTCCTCTCTTATGAATGCCGAAGAAAAGAACTGGTTTAGTACCTCAGCCTTCTTCTCCCTGTCACTGTTAATCATGCTTTTTACATTTAGTTCATGGTGATGGCATGTTCAGTATTGTTTTTATTTGCTGTGCTTTAATCATCATAAAAAATGGCCACCTCTGCTATTTGGCATCATTTTGTTTCTCCAGGTCTGAACAACAGCACAGTTTACAATTGATAACATAGTAGTTTAGGTTGAAAAAAAAAGACAGAAGTCCATCGAGTTCAACCTATACAAATCTAATATACTTCAAAAAATGCTCCAGTTGAGCTTAAAATAATCCAATTAAAAGGTGACCCATTTAATACTAGCAATCATATCCCTGAATTCTGTTTCTAGCCAGAAATGTATCCAAACAATTTCTAAATGTATCTAAGGTATTGACATTCACTACCTCCTTTGGTAATGAGTGCCACAATTTTATCGTTCTTACAGTGAAAAAAACATTTACGTTGCAGGAGATTAAATTTCCTTTCCTCCATCCTTAAATTGTGACCTCTTGTCACAAACAATTTTCTTGGAATAAACAGAGCTTCTGCCATCTCTGTATATGGGCATTTGTATATATTTATATAAAGTAATCATGTCACCTCTCAAGCATCTTTTTTTCTAGAGAAAACAGACCCAGTTTGGCTAACCTCTCCTCATAGCTTAAATTCTCCGTTCCCCTTATTAGCTTTGTGGCACTTCTCTGAACTTTTTCAAGGTCTGTAATATCTTTTTTTGAGATCGGTCCCCAGAACTGCACTCCATACTCAAGGTGAGGTCTTACCAGGGATTTATATAGTGACATAATTATGCTTTTCTCGCTTGAATCAAAGATAATATCTGTTGATCACTGAAAACTAAACCGGTATGTGAAAAAACTGCAATTACTCTCCAGGCTGGCTGGGACAACCATCTCCTTCTGCTAATTGTCTCCTCTCCTGATTCTTCTCTCTCTGCATCTCTTAAGTCGATGTCTACATTTTGTTGCCAATATCTTGACAATAATTTGTGGTTTGGTAGATTTTGATTGCTTAAATCAATGCTGTCCATGCATCATATCAGAGACTTTTACAATATGGAAATGTTGTTTTCGTTTGTATTGTGATCATTCGGATGTCAAAATAGGCATACCTCAGTATGCTCTTGTGTTTTAACAGAGGATACCACAATACAAAGGTAAATTTGATAATAGAAGTAATGGGCAACAAAGTAATGTTTCATCATTTCCTTACATTTAAAATTTGGGCTACAAAATTAATTTGTCTTCATCTTTCTTTTAATTATAAATGATCACAAAATTAAATGAAATTGTCCTATTGTGCAGATATCATTAATTATTATTAATATTTTAGTAAAAAACCTGCATTTAACTACATTAGTCACCATGAATACTAAAGCAATATGTTGTATGCTCACATTGACTCTGTCTGCTATTGAGTGTTTTACATTGTCCCTTTAAGAGCAAAGGTCACCTGACAAGAGTGATGTGTTTAAAGGGACAGTACACATTGTAATTACAAGACATTTCTGTTGTCTTGCTACAGAATAACATATCAGCCAAGTCTTAGGGGTAGATATAACAAATGTTGAGCATACGCTGTCGGCATTTAACATTGCACAAGCATTTCTTGTGAAATGCTTGTGCAATACCGCCCCCTGCTCACTCGCGGCCAATCGGCCACTAGCAGGGGGTGTCAATCATCCCAATCGTATCGTCTTACGACTGCTGCTTACTAACTTCGTTTTCTGGTGGACCAGAAACGATCAGGGTAGAGAGCAGCATCCACTACTTGTTAAATCTACCCCTTAATGTTTTTAAAACAAGTCAACATTCTTTTTACTGCAATTGTTTTTCACTAGCCAAACTCCGCCCACAATTTGCCTTATTTGGAAGAGCCAATCTGGGCTTTAGTTGGCAGACAACAAGGCTAGTCACTGACATAAAGTTATTAATAAAGGGACACTGAACCCAAATTTTTTCTTTCGTGATTCAGATAGAGCATGCAATTTTAAGCAACTTTCTAATTTACTCCTCTTATCAATTTTTCTTCAGTTACTTGCTATTTTTATTTGAAAAAGAAGGCATCTAAGCTTCTAAGATAGCGGAATTAAGGTTGAAAAAATCTTTTTGGCTGTTGCAATCAGCCAATAGGATTGAGCTTTCATCCTATTGGCTGATCCAATCAGCCAATAGGATGAAAGCTCAATCCTATTGGCTGATTGCAATAGCCAATAGGATTTTTTCAACCTTAATTCCTATTGGCTGATAGAATTCTATCAGCCAATATGAATCTAAGGGACGCCATCTTGGATGACGTCATTTAAAGGAACATTCATTCGGGAAGAAGACGTCGAACGAAGAGCATGCAATTTTAAGCAACTTTCTAATTTACTCCTCTTATCAATTTTTCTTCAGTTACTTGCTATTTTTATTTGAAAAAGAAGGCATCTAAGCTTCTAAGCTAGCGGAATTAAGGTTGAAAAAATCCTATTGGCTGTTGCAATCAGCCAATAGGATTGAGCTTTCATCCTATTGGCTGATCCAATCAGCCAATAGGATTGAGCTCGCATTCTATTGGCTGATCCAATCAGCCAATAGGATGAAAGCTCAATCCTATTGGCTGATTGCAACAGCCAATAGGATTTTTTCAACCTTAATTCCTATTGGCTGATAGAATTCTATCAGCCAATCAGAATCTAAGGGGCGCCATCTTGGATGACGTAATTTAAAGGAACATTCATTCGGGAAGAAGACGTCGAGCGAAGAGGATGCTCCGCGTCGGACGTCTTGAAGATGGAGACGCTCCGCGCCGTATGGATGAAGATAGAAGATGCCGTCTGGGTGAAGACTTCTGCGGGCTTGGATGAAGACTTCTGCCGCTTGGATGAAGACTTCTGCCGGCTTCTTAGAGGATGGAAGTTGGATCTTCAAAACTGTAAGTGGATCTTCAGGGTTTAGTGTTTGGATTTTTTAAGGGTTTATTGGGTGGGTTTTATTTTTAGATTAGGGGTTTGGACTGCAATAGAGCTAAATGCCCTTTTAAGGGCAATGCCCATCCAAATGCCCTCTTCAGGGCAATGGGGAGCTTAGGTTTTTTTAGTTAGGTTTTTATTTGGGGGGGTTGGTTGTGTGGGTGGTGGGTTTTACTGTTGGGGGGTTGTTTGTATTTTATATTTACAGGTAAAAGAGCTGATTTCTTTGGGGCAATGCCCCGCAAAAGGCCCTTTTAAGGGCTATTTGTAGTTTATTGTAGGCTAGGGTTTTTTTTTATTTTTGGGGGCTTTTTTATTTTCATAGGACTCTTAGATTAGGTGTAATTAGTTTAAATCTTTGATAATTTATTTTTTATTTTTTGTAACTTAGTTGTTAGTTTTTTGTAAATTTGTAATTTTTTTATTGTAGATTTAAATTATTTGAGTAGGGTTAGGTGTTTAAATATGTAATATAGTTAATTTAATTTCTAGTTTAATGTCATTTTAGTCTAATAGTTAGGGTAGATTAATTATTAATTTAATATAGTTTAATGTAATTTTAGTATAATAGTTAGGGTATATTAATGAATAGTTTAATATAGTTTAATGTATTTTTAGTATAATAGTTAGGGTAGGTTCATTAGTAGTTTAATATAGTTTAATTCAATTCTAAAGGTAAGTTTAAATTTATTATAAGATAGGGATGAGTTAATATTTAATATAAAGTTAGCGGCTTGTTAGGTTTAGGGGTTAATAGGTTTAGTAAGTGCTAGTGATGTGGGAGGCCAGGGGTTTAGAGGTTAATACATTTCTTTAGTTGCGGTGGGCTCCGGGAGCGGAGGGATAGGGGTTAATAACTTTATGTAGGTGGCGGCGGTGTCGGGGCGGCAGATTAGGGGTTAATGAGTATAATGTAGGTGGAGGCAGATTGGGGGTTAATAACTTATTTAGGTGGCGGTGGTGTCGGGCAGCAGATTAGGGGTTAATAAGTATAATGTAGGTGGCGGCAGCGGTGGCGGGGCGGCAGATTAGGGGTTAATAAGTATAATGTAGGTGGCGGCGGGGCGGCAGATTAGGGGTTAATAAGTATAATGTAGGTGGCGGGGCGGCAGATTAGGGGTTAATAAGTATAATGTAGGTTGCAGTGGTGTATGGGGCGGCATATTAGGGGTGTTTAGACTCGGGGCTTATGTTAGGGTGTTGGGTGTAAACGTTACCATAGGAATCAATGGGATATTGGGCAGCAGCGAACATGAGCTTTCGCTGCTTTCAGACTCCCATTGATTCCTATGGGATTGAAAAGCAGGTATGCTGGGCCGGAATAGTGGCGAGCGTACCTGTTAGATATTTGTTAACTTGCAAAAGTAGTCAGATAGTGACAAATCTGTAGTGATGTAAGCATCGATCTGTGTCGGACTGAGACCGGCGGATTGTATGTTACGTTACAGATTTCTACTTTTGCCGGTCTCTAGGCTTTGATAACTAAAGGAAATCAGGCTCTCCACAATTACGCTGCGGAATTCCAGCGTATTTACGGTTCACGGCTTGATAAGTAGGCCTCTTAGTAATTATTTATAACCAACTCAAACCAACGTTTTCATCTTATTCCCCCTCCAAAATCCTCCCCAGCCCAGCATGGGCACTGAGAGTAGCTATCACACACATAGGTTCTACCTGTATCGGATGCCTTGTATAGGCAGTAGATTAGCTACATTTACATGCCCTTACCTAAGGTTAAAAAAAGAGGAATCAAGACAGCCAGAGCTGATAAGATGTGCACATTGGATTTATTTTATTTCTCATGAGTATCCTCAATAAAAGACTATTTAAAAGAAAAAAGCAAGAGAGAGTACAAACAGTATTCTGGCTGCAAATCTGTGCCATCTACTTGTTGGTGAGACAGGAGTATCCTGGTACACCAGTATTCCTTAAGTTACAGCAAAAGAAAATGACTGAAAACTGAAAAAAAATGCTTAAAGGGACACTGAACCCAATTTTTTTCTTTTGTGATTCAGACAGAGCATGCAATTTTAATCAACTTTCTAATTTACTCCTAGTATCATTTTTTCTTCGTTCTCTTGCTATCTTTATTTGAAAAAGAAAGTCCAGAACCTTGGACAGCACTTGTTTATAGGTGGATGAATTTATCCACCAATCAGCAAGAACAACCCAGGTTGTTCACCAAAATGGGCCGGCATCTAAACTTAGATTCTTGCTTTCCAAACAAAGATACCAAGAGAATGAAGAACATTTGCTAATAGGAGTAAATTAGAAAGTTGCTTATAATTCCATGCTCTATCTGAATCACAAAAGAAAAAAATTTGGGTTCAGTGTCCCTTTAAAATAAAAAACTTGTAAAAGAAGCCCCTAAAAGTAAAACCATCCACATTTCTCTGGGGGGTTTTTTGGTTCAATTGCTGCCTTTTATCGGGAATATCAGTCTGCGTATTTTCCTTGCATTTCTTTTTAATACACGAGAAAACACAATTAGATTTTAAGCGAACGTGCTTGAAAATGTGCAGCGAGTCTTTTTGTAGAAAGCCTAATGTCCTCTTTGTAACTGAATATGACGGAAGCATCTTACCTCGCGCCCCTTAAGCAATAGGTCTTTTCAGCATCTGTGATTCCTAAATACATTCAACCCATTCTCTTCCGTATAAAACTCAGTGCACTTTTTCTTCCCAAACACAATACGTTTTTATATCACTGGCACTAGCGCTCAGGAGGTTTAGATTTGAGCTATAATTGCAGGCAGATCGCAACAATCACCTCTAATGTACTTTTATTCTCATTTATTTGCAGTTGTAATTAGAAGGCAGCACTGCCAGCTCTCGCATATCAATGCCTTCCATTATCCAATCACTGAGAGCCAGCGATACAAACACAGATGGGAGGTAATGACACTGCGGTGTGATATTAGTGAGAATATAGATCAATTACACAATAACACAACACACAAACATGACTGTTAACCCCGAAAGTGCATTGCTCTTCAAATGAGTGCTTACAATAATAATAATACTTACAGCATTTGATCTATTGACATTAATATATACACACGTAGATCAAAATGTGTTTTTAATTAGAACTACAGATCTGAGATTACACCTTGTATAAAAATCTCATCCACTGAATACAAAGACCAGTAGATACAGTTGTATAAAATGTGTCAAACATGAAATCTTCATATAGGAGTATTGTATAAAATGAGCATAAATAGTTTCAGCATTTAGATCTCTATTTTTAATAAAGAGACATACTAGTGTATTATTGTAAAGTTCTAGTTCACTGGAGAGCACTAATGCTTAACCCTCCTCACAATGCATAATGGATTAAAGGCCCTGTTTTCATTCAACGCCCAGAACCTTCATCCGCGTTCCCACAGGCCATGATCCCCTGGGGGGGGGGGGGAACGCTGTGATTGGAGGAAGCCAGATTAATTTCTGATTTAAGCAGAGGCTTCCGACGGCCAGGGAAATTGATGGAGCAGCTTTCAGGATTAAAAGGTGAGTTTTTGATTGAAGAAAACGTTTGAAATGTCAATTTCGATTAAAAAAAGTGCCATTGTTTTTAATAGGATTATTAAAAACCGGGCACGAATTTGTCAAAATTCACCTTCACTTTAATACACAAACACCATTTACATAACATCAACTTAATAACTCACACAAACACCAGAGAGTTGGGAGAAAGCTGTATTAAAATGGCTCAACATCAATATACATTTTTTTTAAGCTTAAAAGTAAACCAATATTCAAAAGTGCCAACATTACTCAACTTGGTGTGTACAAACCTTGGGCACTGCCATAACAAATGCACTTTTCAGGGCAATCTTTTTTTAGGATAGGGATTTTTTTTAGTTTAGGGTTTTGCTATATTAGTCTTTTTCTTTTGGGGGGGTGTAGAATGGGGTTGTATTATTTTTACACTTTTACACTTTTGGGCAAGGCCCTACTACAAAAAGGGAAACCAGACGTGGACTCCTTTTCCAATCTGCTTAGAGGGATATGGCTGCACCTCACTGACGAGGCCCAAAGGAGGCCAAAACGATCGTCTGGGGTTGTCATGTTCCTTGTTCAGAGGAGAATTGCCTGGTATTTCGGGGCTGGACTGACCATGTCGGCGGGATCAGACTGATATACTACAGGAAAGTTTTCCTCTGTGAAAAGCACAATTGGGCAGAAAGAAGCTACTACCAGGTGGCAACCGGGCCATAGAACAAGCTATTGATGCTGCTGTTCGTTCCTGGCAGACTGCTTCTCATTCTGTTTTGCATATGTAAATATGACCCTGGGGATAGTTTCCCTAAGGGTGATGGGGGAAACCAGACGTGGACTCCTTGCCCAATGTGCTTAGAGGGATATGGCTGCACCTCACTGACGAGGCCCAAAGGAGGCCGAAACGATCGTCTGGGGTTGTCATGTTCCTTGTTCAGAGGAGAATTGCCTGGTATTTCGGGGCTGGACTGACCATGTCGGCGGGATCAGACTGATATACTACAGGAAAGTTTTCCTCTGTGAAAAGCACAATTGGGCAGAAAGAAGCTACTACCAGGTGGCAACCGGGCCATAGAACAAGGTATTGATGCTGCTGTTCGTTCCTGGCAGACTGCTTCTCATTCTGTTTTTCCTACTATAAAAAGCCCTTCTCTAAGTTCTATTCCTATAGTGTTAGTTTAGGGTTTTATTTTGGGGTGTTTTATTAAAGGGGGTCTTAGTTTTAGTAACTGTGGGTTTTTTATTTTTGGTAGTGTTGTTTTTTGTTTCCTGTAATGCTAGGTTTTGTTATTTTTTGTAATTTTAGTGTTTGTTATTTTTTTTTTTAGGAGTTTTTAGCTTGGGGGGGGGGGGGTAGGTGTTAGGTAGTTAAGTAATGTAGAGATAGTTTACGATCAGGGGTTGTGGCAGTGTAGGGGTTAATAGGTTAGGGGGCTTATTGCATTGGGGATTTGTGACTGCGTAGGGTTTAATAGGTTAGTGGGTGGTTAGGTCTTGAGGTTATGGCAGATTAGGGGTTAATATTGTAGGTGTTAATTTATGAGTAAATTCTATCGGCTAGATTTAGAGTTTGGCGTTAGCCGTCAAAACCAGCGTTAGAGGCTCCTAATGCTGGTTTTAGGCTACCGCTGGTATTTAGAGTCAGTCAGGAAAGGGTCTAACACTCACTTTCCAGCCGTGACTTTTCCATACCGCAGATCCCCCAACGCCATTTGCGTATCCTATCTTTTCAATGGGATCTTTCTAACGCTGGTATTTAGAGTCTTGGCTGAAGTGAGCGTTAGAAATCTAACGACAAAACTCCAGCCGCAGAAAAAAGTCAGGAGTTAAGAGCTTTATGGGCTAACGCCGGTTTATAAAGCTCCTAACTACTGTGCACAATACACAATATACAATATATAGGCCAGACCACTAGGGAATTGAGAACAAGGATAAGAGAGCATATCAGGGACACCAAAGAATATGTCAAAGAATCTGCCATAGCACGTCATTTTAATTTTGTACATATGAGTAATGTGTTTATTACTTTATTACAATAAGAGGGGGAGATAGGCTTAAATTATTGCTGAAGCAAGAATTGTATTGGATATACAAATTAAAAACCTTATCTCCTTTAGGTCTCAACCGTGAATGGGATTTGAGCTATTTTATTGAATAAATATTGATCCCTCTATAGAAACATCATCAAGTATTAAAATATTAATTGTTCTTGAATTGTGCTATTTGATATGTGTGTCCACACAAATTATTTGCTTGAGGCTAACATAGAGTGAGTTGAATATTAATATACAGTACGCCATTATTAGGTTTATAATATATATATATTTTCAAGATTTTTCATTATGGGGTCATAACATATGGTGATGCAGCCTAATCATATTGATTTCATAAGGTTACTTTGTTCATTAATGAGATATGAAAACCAACAGAATAAGAACATAATTATACATACATATGAATGAAGATGAAATGTATTGCATTCATTCCAGGTGAATTGTGCTAATGCAGTATTGTTAATATCTATCTTCTTGTATTTATGTTTATTAAGTGTTTTCTGTTTCTCCACTGTAATGTAGATGACTTATATTATATATATGAATTTGTCAGTTTTTATGTACATATGTACTTTTGTTTCTAATTTAGTTTAATTAACTGATCATGCTGTCCCTTTAAATAGGGGGCTTGCACATGCAAACAGATCCTATGATTAAGTGTTCCTGTGAGCACGAAACTAGTCAGGATGTTTGCCTGCCACATACCTTATTTTTAACTGTTCTAATACATTTTTGTTTTTAACAGCCCTTCTCCTTGGTGCCTTATTATTGCGGCTGTTCCTTTTTCTTTGCTTCGTTAATATTGTAGACTAAACTGAGGGTAAGGGCACGTAAGGGGTTAATGATTTATTTTAGTATCAAATTTATATCCAATGGTAAAATGATTATCATTGTCATGTATAATGCATATATATTAGGGTTGCACCGATACCGATACTAGTATCGGTATCGATACCAAGTATTTGCATGAGTACTTGTACTTCTGCAAATGCACTGATACTTAAACCGATACCTCCACTTCCTACCCATATGCTATCTTGTGGTGTTTTTTCAAACTGCATGTTCCCATTTAATTTTAAACTGGAGTGGAGACTAAACTAAAAATTGTTTACTACTGTTCTGATAATACAAATTGCTGTTATTTGTATTATTGTAGGAGAGATCACTGTACCTCGTTCAGACAAACCCCTGAAGTACTGGGCAGTTAATAAACTGACATTTCCAGCTCTGGCTAAAATGGTCCAAAAATATCTTTCTGCCCCATGCAGTAGTGTGGAAAGTGAAAGACTGTTCAACTTAGAGTCAAACCTCCTTACTGATAGCAAAAACAGACTTATAGCTGAGCATGCAGAGAGGCTTCTGTTCTGTTCCTTAACAAGAACTTGCCACTAACTTTTGAAAAATTATTCTAATTGCTAAATTGCCTTTTTTACTGCTAGTTCTCATCTTGCACAATTATGTTCAAAACATACTGTACTCTGAGGAACATCCATAGGTTAGCTTATATAATTGCAGGAAGATTACTCATGGCAAAAATTAAGTTAATTCCAATGAACACTCATCCTGCAATTATAGGACTAGATTTAGATTACATTTGATTGGTAAGCTTTATTAATGCTTTGTTCACATTTCCAACTCCATAGACTTTAGCATAGCATTGGTAAAACTTACCATTCAAATGTAATTTAGCCAATAGTGTTGTTCCCCATGATTAAACAGTGCACTGTTCTATTTTTACTATTTTTCTATTTTTTACTGTATTGCACTTTTGATTGGTTGTGATTTTATATTTGTTATTTGTTGTTATTATTAATATATTTTATTGTAATATTTTTATTTATAAACATGTTCTGTGAACTTTATGACATAAAACTGTTTTATTATTTCATAATGTCTTTTAAGTTACAGTCCTTCATAATTATAAAGAAGGAATCTTAAATAATTAGTCTGTATTGTGCTTGGTTAACTGTCACATGACATTAAAGAAAAAAAAGTATCGGTAATTGGTATCGGCGAGTATTTTAAAACAAGTATCGGTACTTGTACTCGGTATTAAGAAAAATGGTATCGGTGCAACCCTAATATATATTGTATGTATATTATTTTAAGTATTGTATCTAATTTAAAACGTAGTTATTTTTGCTTGCTCATCTTATTATTTTAAACATAAATATGTTTAAATAATATATTTATGTTTACAATAATAAAATTAACAAGCAAAAATAACATTTAAAATTAGATACCATAAAATAAAATTCCTTATACATGACAATACATATCATTTTAACATTGGATATCAATGTAGCGACATAGATCCCTTAGTTATAATAGGGAGTTGGTTTTTTTTTTAAAAAAAAAATATTTATTTGGGTAGATTGTAGACATTACATAGCTGTAGGCATTCTGTGGGAGTAAGCCAGGCATTAGCTGGGCATTTTATGGTAGTGTAGCTAAGGAGTGACGTAGGTGTAGGCGGTATTAGAGAATTAGCTGGGCGTTTTATGGTAGTGTAGCTAAGGAGTGATGGACGTAGGTTAGGGAGTTAGCTGGGCGTTTTATGGTAGTGTAGCTAAGGAGTGACGTAGGTGTAGGCGGTATTAGGGAGTTAGCTGGGCGTTTTATGGTAGTGTAGCTAAGGAGTGACGTAGGTGTAGACGGTATTAGGGAGTTAGCTGGGCGTTTTATGATAGTGTAGCTAAGGAGTGACGTAGGTGTAGGCGGTATTAGGGAATTAGCTGGGCGTTTTATGGTAGTGTAGCTAAGGAGTGATGGACGTAGGTTAGGGAGTTAGCTGGGCATTTTATGGTAGTGTAGCTAAGGAGTGACGTAGGTGTAGGCGGTATTAGAGAATTAGCTGGGCGTTTTATGGTAGTTTAGCTAAGGAGTGACGGACGTAGGTTAGGGAGTTAGCTGGGCATTTTATGGTAGAGTAGCTAAGGAGTGACGTAGGTGTAAGCGGTATTAGGGAGTTAGCTGAGCGTTTTATGGTAGTGTAGCTAAGGAGTGACGTAGGTGTAGGCGGTATTAGAGAGTTAGCTGGGCGTTTTATGGTAGTGTAGCTAAGGAGTGACGTAGGTGTAGGCGGTATTAGGGAGTTAGCTGGGCGTTTTATGGTAGTGTAGCTAAGGAGTGACGTAGGTGTAAGCGGTATTAGGGAGTTAGCTGGGCATTTTATGGTAGAGTAGCTAAGGAGTGACGTAGGTGTAGACGGTATTATGGAGTTAGCTGGGCGTTTTATAGTAGTGTAGCTAAGGAGTGACGTAGGTGTAGACGGTATTATGGAGTTAGCTGGGCGTTTTATGGTAGTGTAGCTAAGGAGTGACGTAGGTGTAGGCGGTATTAGGGAGTTAGCTGGGCATTTTATGGTAGAGTAGCTAAGGAGTGACGTAGGTGTAGGCGGTATTAGGGAGTTAGCTGGGCGTTTTATGGTAGTGTAGCTAAGGAGTGACGTAGGTGTAGGCGGTATTAGGGAGTTAGCTGGGCATTTTATGGTAGAGTAGCTAAGGAGTGACGTAGGTGTAGGCGGTATTAGGGAGTTAGCTGGGCATTTTATGGTAGAGTAGCTAAGGAGTGACGTAGGTGTAGACGGTATTATGGAGTTAGCTGGGCGTTTTATGGTAGAGTAGCTAAGGAGTGACGTAGGTGTAGACGGTATTATGGAGTTAGCTGGGCGTTTTATGGTAGTGTAGCTAAGGAGTGACGTAGGTGTAGGCGGTATTAGGGAGTTAGCTGGGCGTTTTATGATAGTGTAGCTAAGGAGTGACGTAGGTGTAGGCGGTATTAGGGAGTTAGCTGGGCGTTTTATGGTAGTGTAGCTAAGGAGTGACGTAGGTGTAGGCGGTATTAGGGAGTTAGCTGGGCGTTTTATGGTAGTGTAGCTAAGGAGTGACGTAGGTGTAGGCGGTATTAGGGAGTTAGCTGGGCGTTTT
This sequence comes from Bombina bombina, assembly GCF_027579735.1. NCBI lineage: Eukaryota > Metazoa > Chordata > Amphibia > Anura > Bombinatoridae > Bombina > Bombina bombina. The sequence continues at coordinate 63,765,666 of NC_069505.1, forward strand.
ATGGTAGTGTAGCTAAGGAGTGACGTAGGTGTAGGCGGTATTAGAGAGTTAGCTGGGTGTTTTATGGTAGTGCAGCTAAGGAGTGACGTAGGTGTAGGCGGTATTAGGGAATTAGCTGGGCGTTTTATGGTAGAGTAGCTAAGGAGTGACGTAGGTGTAGGCGGTATTAGGGAGTTAGCTGGGCGTTTTATGGTAGTGTAGCTAAGGAGTGACGTAGGTGTAGGCGGTATTAGAGAGTTAGCTGGGCGTTTTATGGTAGTGTAGCTAAGGAGTGACGTAGGTGTAGGCGGTATTAGAGAGTTAGCTGGGCGTTTTATGGTAGTGTAGCTAAGGAGTGACATAGGTGTAGGTGGTATTAGACAGTTAGCTTGGCGTTCCAGGGGGGAGTATTGCTAGAGTATGATGTAGATGTTCTAGAGGAGTTAGCCAAGTGTTCCAGGGGGAGTAACCTGTACTTTGAAGCAAATGTTGGGAGTAGGGTGTCAGCCATGTTTGTCTCGCCAGCTTTTCAGTGGCAAAACTTTACAATGTGAGGCAGGTAGTGTAGGTGCAGTTAGAGTTAGGGCACACAGGCATTAATTTAACAGTTCCGACACAGAAACCGTGTTTGGTTTCAATGAGCACACTGTCTGCGCTGTGTAGGAACACTTCAAATAGGCCCAGGTGCAGAAAGTGCCGACAAGTGGCGTTGTTTAGCTGACGTAACACTCCCCATTATACCCTATAGAAGACACATCGCACTTTGAGGGTCCGCCCCCCTTTTTAGAAAATATTAACAGACAGACAATGCTTTGAATATCGGGGCCATAGAGTAAAGCCTTATCACAATATTAAAATTATATGTATATCCCTTTAAGAGAATTTGTACATAACACTAGCTTCCAGTAGTGTATTATCTGGCTTTAACTATGTGTTTAATCTTATATGGGAAATGTTTTCTTATTGAAAAAGGTAACTTCAGTCTGCTTTCTAACACATATATTATATGCTAAATATATGAATCAAATGGATGGTGCAGTTACCAACGTAGTGGTGTGCTTACTGTAGTTCCTCTAGGGTGTTTGCAGCTCATTAGGGGCGGATCCTGGCAGAGGTTCTGCACAGTTGATAATTGGCCTCAATCTATTTGTTTGTTTTTATGTAGAGCCTTCAGCTGCCACAACCTTTATTAAAGACTTTGTAAAAAGTTATATGATTATGGCTAGATTACAAGTGAAGTGCTAAATTAATTGCATAATTTGCCCGTTTGCAGGCGCTCGATAATTAACCAGCCATTACAAGTGGTTGGCTAACGAGAGCCCGCGGTAGCAATTAGTGCTATGAATATTAACCAGAGATTCTAAAAGTGACCCATTGCACACTTGCCTCACTTTCTGTGAGACCCATATTGTGCAGTTTCAGTCACAACACTTGTTGTTATTATACAATTGAATGACAATGAGATGCAGTGCAAAGCAAGTGAAATATTTTCTCCTCACCTGCAATACAGACATGTTACTGAGCTCAAACACACTCCAATGAACACATTAGTGCTTCCCTGAGTTCTGAGTGACACAGAGTGACAGAAGCCAGCGCAATCTGTCACACAGATATCAATACATCAGTATAACAGGGAAGTTTCTTAACATAAATTACATAGTGAGAATCTCTGCAGATCATCTTTCAACCAATAATCACTGGACAGTGACCTTGACTGTCCTATTAATGGTGCTGCTATAGTCTGAGGGATAATTCTATTTGTTACATATTAAACATTACACATAGCTAAGTGTTCCTACAAGAAGCGGTAGATACATACAGATCCTGGGGAAAACATATAACCATGCGAGGGAGGAAACTGAGTGCATAAATTATCGCTGAGAAGCTACTAAGAATATAAATGTGTATCAGGCGACAGCATCAATAGGAGATATGGAGAGAAAACTGTAGAGGGAAAGCAGGGCCACTTGAACCTGAATAGCAGTGATTTGCCAGGTATCAATATCTGAGCGATAATAAATGCCAAAGAGACAAAGGGCAGGACAGTTTATAAACACAATAAAGGACACAGGCCAAAGATGTGTTATACAGACCAGGCCACAGAGCACAGGAACAGCTGATCACAGGGTAAAACATGTATAAAGGGATATTTTAGTCTAATAAAACTTGCTTTAAATGGCCATAATCCAATAGAGCATGTCACTTTAAGACTATTGACCTACACTACTGTGTGTTTAATCCATGCAAAGAAGTTAGACACACAGTAGAAATACCGCTCTGGGACTTGCAGGAGCAATGCTGGCCAAGAACAGAAACTGCCACTGATCCAATCGGCAGCATTAGTTCCACATCTGAGTCATGCGCCTAGCGCTGTGATTGGATAAGCAGTGTTTTTCACTCAGACACAGCAGTGCTCCGGCAGCCTCATGCAGTCATTTGTACTGTGTGTCTAATGACTTAAAGCATGTCATTTTTTTTTACTATTATGGCTCTTTAATTAGAAGATATTATACAAACTATGGCCTTGACTAGATTATAAATGGAGCACAAAAATATTAGCGCTATTGTTCATGAATGCTGCTCAAGCACAATAAATAGTGTGTCTATGTTTGCACAACAAGTTCAGAGATATTTTTTTATCACTTGAGCGATAGTCTAAGGTGCACTATACATGTCGGACAGTGCGAGTGCGCTAAATCCCACACATAGTAGACTTCCATAAGGGAGTGCAGTAGAATTCCTGTCAGATATTGAGCAAGCGCTAAAGTCAAGGGTGCAGTAAGCATATGGGGTGTAAGTAGTTCTACATGTAGTTCTTTGCTGGGATACAGTGCAGTTGCGCCACATCCTTTTATATATTGTACCAAACTGCCATTAGATACAGTATATGTAGAAATATGTATTTATGAATAGATAGAACATATTCTGCTATGTTCAGAACATTGAAATATGAAATAATATTTTCATGTCGGGTTAGCGCAAATTAGAATATGCAATCGTGTTTGCGCAAGAGTGGGGTGTTGGTTTTTTCCACTTTTTTTTCTTCATGGGGGAATTAGTGAACGTACACGCGATATTCTAAGTTCGGAATTTTGCGCTAGTCTAGTTACCACTAGAGCGAAAACAGTTTACTTTCAACTTGTTATATGAGCGCAAACATCTTAATTCTAGCAGAATTAAAGGGACACTGAACCCAAATTTTTTCTTTTGTGATTCAGATAGAGCATGCAATTTTAAGCAATTTTCTCATTTACTCCTATTATCAATTTTTCTTTGTTCTCTTGCTATCTTTATTTGAAAAAGAAGGCATCTAAGCTTTTTTTCGTTCAGGACTCTGGACAGCATTTTTTTATTGGTGGATGAATTTTTCCACCAATCAGCAAGAACAACCCAGGTTGTTCACCAAAAATGGGCCGGCATCTAAACTTACATTCTTGCATTTCAAATAAAGATAGAAAGAGAATGAAGAAAATTTGATAATAGGAGTAAATTAGAAAGTTGCTTAAAATGTCATGCTCTATCTGAATCACAAAAGAATTGGGTTCAGTGTCTCTTTAATGCCCAAGATGGAGCATTCATTTGCGCTCCACTCGTAATCTAGCCCAATATGTGAAAGTGAAGCATTTTTATAAGACTCTCAGCTCGTGCCCAGGCCAGGTACTCTGGAATAAGACTGATCTGTACTAGCAGCTCCTGAATATGGGATGCAACGCAATGCTGACGTCTGTTTCCCAGAGAGCACGAGTCTATCCAGTGCTAAATATACACCATAGCAAGTCTAAAAAAGAGTGTGAGCAACACCTGCACTAAATATGGAGGTGAGAGGGAGGGTGAGAGGGAGCCTTTTGTTCCAACTCAGAGGCAGGTTATTCAAAACGATCAATTTCATTTATTTCCATGATACCAAATACAGAAGGAAAAAAAACAGAACAGCACAATAGCGCGGGTCTGGGGTTGTTTATATGAAAAATACAGTTTTCTCTGTCTATCGATTCAGTAAAC
>NC_069505.1:63772146-63797146 GCF_027579735.1 Bombina bombina
ACCCGAAATTATAACACTGTACCCTACATTATTATACTGTACCCAACATTATTATACTGTACCCTACATTATAACACTGTACCCAACATTATTATACTGTACCCTACATTATAACACTGTACCCAACATTATTATACTGTACCCTACATTATAACACTGTACCCTACATTATAACACTGTACCCTACATTATAACACTGTACCCAACATTATTATACTGTACCCAACATTATTATACTGTACCCGAAATTATAACACTGTACCCTACATTATTATACTGTACCCGAAATTATAACACTGTACCCTACATTATTATACTGTACCCTACATTATAACATTGTACCTGACATTATTATACTGTACCTGACATTATTATACTGTACCCTACATTATAACACTGTACCCTACATTATAACACTGTACCCAACATTTTATACTGTACCCAACATTATTATACTGTACCCGAAATTATAACACTGTACCCTACATTATTATACTGTACCCTACATTATTATACTGTACCCATCATTATTATACTGTACCCGAAAATTATAACATTGTACCCTACATTATTATACTGTACCTGACATTATTATACTGTACCCTACATTATAACACTGTACCCTACATTATAACACTGTACCCTACATTATAACACTGTACCCGAAATTATAACACTGTACCCGAAATTATTATACTGTACCCGAAATTATAACACTGTACCCTACATTATTATACTGTACCCTACATTATAACATTGTACCTGACATTATTATACTGTACCCTACATTATAACACTGTACCCAACATTATTATACTGTACCCGAAATTATAACACTGTACCCTACATTATTATACTGTACCCGAAATAACACTGTACCCTACATTATTATACTGTACCCTACATTATAACATTGTACCTGACATTATTATACTGTACCTGACATTATTATACTGTACCCAACATTATTACACTGAACCCTACATTATAACACTGTACCCAACATTATTATACTGTACCTGACATTATTATACTGTACCTGACATTATTATACTGTACCTGACATTAATATACTGTACCCGACATTAATACACTGTACCCTACATTATAACAAAGTACGCAACATTATTATACTGTACCCAACATTATTATACTGTACCCAAAATTATAACACTGTACCCGAAATTATTATACTGTACCTGACATTATTATACTGTACCTGACATTATTACACTGTACCTGACATTATTATACTGTACCTTACATTATTACACTATACCCTACATTATTTTACTGTACCCTACATTATTACACTATACCCTACATTATTTTATACTGTACCCAAAATTATAACACTGTACCCGAAATTATTATACTGTACCTGACATTATTATACTGTACCTGACATTATTATACTGTATCCAACATTATTATACTGTACCCAAAATTATAACACTGTACCCGAAATTATTATACTGTACCTGACATTATTATACTGTACCTGACATTATTACACTGTACCTGACATTATTATACTGTACCCTACATTATTATACTGTACCCAACATTATAACACTGTACCCGAAATTATAACACTGTACCCGAAATTATAACACTGTACCCTACATTATTATACTGTACCCAACATTATTATACTGTACCCTACATTATAACACTGTACCCAACATTATTATACTGTACCCTACATTATAACACTGTACCCAACATTATTATACTGTACCCTACATTATAACACTGTACCCTACATTATAACACTGTACCCAACATTATTATACTGTACCCAACATTATTATACTGTACCCGAAATTATAACACTGTATCCTACATTATTATACTGTACCCGAAATTATAACACTGTACCCTACATTATTATACTGTACCCTACATTATAACATTGTACCTGACATTATTATACTGTACCTGACATTATTATTATTGTACCCTACATTATAACACTGTACCCTACATTATAACACTGTAGCAAAAAGTAGTCCAAGATATCATGTACGGTAGATGTATTTGTTTAACTATATTATATTGTTTAAATAAAAAACATAAGTGAAAACACTTAGAGTTAGATTACAAGTGACGCGCTAACGTTTACACGCGAGGGATATAGGAAAATCACTCCCGCACTAACTTGTGTTCATATTACAATTTGAAAGTAAACATGTACGCTTGAGTTAGCGCGACTGAAGAACTTGCATATGTATATAAGCATATATAGATATATTTACTGGGAACACACATTTCCCATAGTCGGTAATATAAAGGCACTTTTCGGTGCCTTTTTTTTCTAATACTCCACTCCTGCCAACTTTAAAGCCTCAAAACTGTTTATTGCAGTTATTTTATTAAAAATAAATATGATACTATTTTTATTTTTTAATCAAGTTTATTACACTTGATTCTTGGGGCATTTGGGGAAGATTTATAAAATTAACCAGAAATCCGGTCTCTAGTTAATTTCATAAGAGCTAAGTTCGAAAAAGTAGTGGCTGGTTATTTATTGCTTGTCCGCAAGCAGGAAAATGTGCCCGTTTGCAGGTGCGCAATAAATTTGTGCTCCACTTGTAATCTAGCCCTTTATATTACAATCTGAAATTGCTGAATGTCCTTTTAATTATCTGGAAAGTAAAAAATAATATCAAGTTGTATTAATTATTCACCATAGATACAGCATTATCTCTTACTGCAGTTCCATCTCCCCTATCCTTATTGTTCTTGCACATTCTCGCTTTCCTCCCCATTACCAAGTTCTGTCATCTCTCTCTAGGGCCCCTGAGCGTTTAAATATGTCCCTGGCTAAAGGCTTGAGCTAGACCACACAGTTATTATTTACCTATCATGTAATAATAACTGCACATCTCCCATTGCCCAATTACTACTCACAGATCTCATTAAATTATTCACACATATGACACAATTGCTTATCAGATAGCTACACTCATAGCCTATGACCCCCTTTTGCTGTTATGACTCTCCCCACCCCCACTGCTCTGTGAGCCTCGCAATGTGCCAGGCATGTTCTTGCAGTTGTAGGATCTGGGTTAGGTACCTTGGGACCTTCCTCACTCTCTCTCTCTCTTATGCTTTACATTCATATTATTTTCTCTTAGATTTTACAGATAAATATAGAGCATAATTCATCAGACTGCAACAGGGCTATGTTCCTCGACAATCCTTTGGGTCTCAAGAAGGTTCAAAGAGGTAAACTTTCCTGTGCAATAATATCTTCATCTCCAGGATTTGGTCCATAAAAGGAAAATAAATGTGTTTAAAACTGCGATTAGCTTTGCAGTGTATAATTTGGTATAAGCATTATTGTCATATCACATATTCCCAGAGTTGCTAAGTCACATTATAAGACTATGATAGCTAGTGACCAAAGGCTAGCGATAGACTAGAGACTCAAATATATACAACAGTCCTATTTATTAGGAGAAAGTTACATGTGCAAATAGCAAGTGATGCTGAAATAGTTTATAGTGAGACTTAGAGGCCCATTTATCAAGCTCCGGATAGAGCTTGAGGGCCCGTGTTTAAGAGCAGTTAAGAAGCAGCGGTCTAAAGACTCTGAGCAGGTGGACAGAGATCGCCGGAATTCAACCTGATCGAGTACGATCGGGTTGATTGACACCCCCTGCTAGCAGCTAATTTGCTGCGAGTCTGCAGGGGGGCGGCGTTGCACCAGCAGCTCACAAGAGCTGCTGGTGCAATGCTGAATACGGAGAGCGCATTGCTCTCCGCATTCAGCGAGGTCTGTCGGACCTGATCCGCACTATCGGATCAGGTCCGACAGACCTTTGATAAATATCCCCCTTAGACTTAAAGTGAATGTAAATTTTGATGATAAAGTGCCCATTTTTAAAAAAAAAAAAAAAAAAAAAAAAAAAAAAAAAATCGATTAAAAACAGGGGCACTTTAATTCATCAAAATTTACATTTCACTCGTGTTGTGAAAATACCTTTTAATCTTCACAGCCGCCATCGTATCCTCCGCCCGTCGCAAAGCCTCTTCCTGGGTCTAAAATGAGGAATCCGGCTTCCTCCAATCACAGCTTTGAATCAGACACCGATTCCCCCGGGATTCCCCCGTGATTGGCATTGATTGGAGGATGACCGATCCGTCATTTATGATTTAGGACGAGGCTTGCGACGACCGGGGGAAGCTGGAGCGGCTGTCAGAATTAAAAGGTAAGTATTTTCACAACAGGAGTGAAATGTAAATTTTGATGAATTAAAGTGCCCATATTTTTAATCAAATTTTTAAAAAACGAACCCTTTATCATCACAATTTACATTCACTTTAAATATAAATAAAAGAAAGGGGAAGACTATTATATATAAAAATCAGATCTGTTCTCTTGAGCTGCATTACAGTTACCTGTGAATACAATGTTGCTCAAATTTTGACGTGCAACATAAATGAAGAAAAATGACAGTGTTTTCTACTCTGCTTTTTCCACCCCTCATATTCCTTTTATATTAATTTTGCACCATGAAACCTTGATAGCTTTTGAGTATTGGAAATATTAATATTTATTTATTCTTAATCCATTCAAGATTAATGATGGCTGACAGTGAATAAGTAGACAATAGTATACCATTATCCGTCTATTTATCTGCATATTTGTCTATATCAATTTGTCTAAAAAACAAAACAAAAAATACTAAAGAGCTAAATGATCCAATTGATATATATTGCCTTGTGTTTTACTACAGTTATATGTCAATATTGAACAGCTAAAAACCATCTCTGTTATAGCTCACAAAATATTAATTTTGGTATAGCATCATTTAGTGCAAGCATTAACCCCTTGTGCCATTTGGATATAGGTACGACGTCACACATTACTTTGCCCAGCGTTGTGTGTTGACACAGCACAACTCGCACTGATCATGCACCCTTAGTATATGAAGCCAGATCGTCGATCGTTACAGAGAGTGACACTGTCTGTGTCACTATCTGTAACAATCTTTGTTGGTGCCGAGTGGGAGCAGTGGGAGGGAAGAAGGGAGGATCGGCCCAACGAGGAGGAGGTAGGGTTCCCTACACTGCGGAAACAGGATGGGAGAGCGAGGGATCTGGGGCCTTACACTAAAGAAAACATAAAAGATCAGTAACAAAGATGGCAGCTAGAAGTGGGAGAGGGGAGGGGGATCAGGGAGGTTATACACACCAAAAGTTTTATGCACTACCCGTGTGCAAATAAAATAATAGAAAAAGGACTTTATTCGAAAATATGTATAAAAAAAACATATACAGCATGGCATAGCATACATACATCAAAGCCAGATGCGTTTTGCGCCCCCTAGTAGTACTTACTCAAAATTAAGGGACTGGGAATAGCTGAAAATGTTAGCTCACAATGCAGAACAGCAGCTTCTAAGGCTAATAAGATTACTAGCATGTATTAAAAGAGGAATTGATTCAAGGGAGGAAAGCATAATTATATCATTATATAAATCCCTGGTAAAACCTCACATTGGGTATGGAGTGCAGTTCTTAGGACCAATTTAAAAAAAAGACATTGCAGACCTTGAAAACGTTTAGAGAAGGGCCACAAAGCTAATAAGGGGAACGGAGAATTAAAGCTATGAGGAGAGGTTAGCCAAACCTAGAAAAAAAGGCGCTTAAGAGGTGACATGATTACTTTATATAAAATATATTGAAGGCCCATATACAGAGATGGCAGAAGCTCTGTTTATTCCAAGAAAACTGTTTGTGACAAGAGTTCACAATTTAAAGCTGAAGGAAAGGAGATTTAATCTCCTGCAACGTAAACGTTTTTTTTCACTGTAAGAACAATACAATTGTGGAACTCATTACCAAAGGAGGTAGTGAATGCCAATAACCTAGATACATTTAAAAATGGTTTGGATACATTTCTGGCTAGAATCAGAATTCATAGTTATGATTGCTTGTGTTAAATGGGATACAGCATTACCTCTTACATGATTGGGTTCATTGAAACCCTGGACTAGCGGCCAATTGGCCGCAAATGTGCAGGGGGCGGCATTGCACAATGCTGGGTGGACATAATACACTACAGCGAATCATGTCCATCCAGCATTTAATAAATTGACCCCATAGTCCATTGTGGCATCTGAATCACCTTCACTTTGCCCTGGACAAATACGAGATTGTCACAAGTTCTGAGGTTCTAGCAACTGCCCTTCTTGTAGCCTACCTAAATGTATCCGTATTCAGGGACTGCCCTGGCTTTTCAACACTGCACAAATCACCCTACCCACACCACATGTTTCACCTCACCCTCCTGTCTAAAAGTCCCCATAACCTCCCAGGAATACTGTGCACAACTGACATTTTTTGTGTGGTGCAGAGTGGGTGAAGCTATGGCGACCATGGTGGTTATGGCGATTGATATTGTATCACTCATACTTGCTGCAGAGCGGTCTTGGAATTTTTTTATGCACAAATTGATGTTGTGCCACTCTTGGAAAACAAGAATACAGTGATTATTGTCTCAGAAGCTGAAGAAGTAAACCTGTATTTCCAGATAGAGTGATTAGAGAGTATAAAGGCTGTAAAATAATTGGTGTGTATTAGTTAATATATCTGATGTAGAGATAGACATTGTTGTCCGAGAATTAATCTGCTATTAGATACAAATTGGTTCCTGACTTTTTTCATTTATATTTGAGCCTTATAGGTGATTATTTTATTTAACACATTTTTCTAGCCTGCTGCTCAATATTTTGAGAATTGAGATAATCCTAAAGCATTTATTATACATTTGTTACTAAAAAAATAAACCTTTGTGTTGACAATGTGTTAATACTGTATTCTTACTGAAAATGTTATGTAATTCATCAGAGTTTAATTCTCAAAGTGAAAAATAAACTATATAAAACATAATATTGATGGGGAGGCTTCCGGTGGGAGGAGCGTGTAGGGAGAGCGCGCGCTCTGCAGCTCCAGTGAGAGGAGCTTGTAATCTGTTCCAACACCCCTGAACGCTGACTTCTATTGCCGGGACATTGAGAGCCCTGCCTGGTTAGAGACATTACTAAGAGCGTAGGACGGGAAGTCCCAGGTGCCACACAGAGGCCGGATGGCACTGGCCGCAGACACACGCAGCGACCACAATTCTGATTTGTAGAGCAATCAGCTGGAGAAGCAGTGCAGTGAGTGACGCTTCAGGCAAATCCAGGAAGCTCGGCAAACGTGTCAACAAGAGACGTGACAGAGAGTGCTACCCATAGAGACCGGATGATTGCTTTGTAATCCCGCTGTACCCTCCTGCCGATAACGGGACCCTGCAACAGACGTGAGGTATCACGAGTGGAACAGGGTTGTGGAAGGTAACGGTGAAGTGGTCAGGAGCACGCCTTAAAGTTAAGCCAAAGCAAAAGGAGACTGCAAGTATTATATATAAGATTATAGCGTTGGTTACAATCTGGTCTGATAACGTGTGTCTGCTGTGGAGTACTCTCTTTTAAAATAAAGTGAATAAAGTGGATGTAAAACATTTTCTCACAAAGTGGACAAGTAAGGTGAAAGCCTTAATGAGTTGAGCTGTAGTATAAAAAGTGGTGTCTCACGGAGTTATAAAGGAACACAAAATAAATAATCTGGATGGAGACAAAGGGAAGCAGCGGTGGACCAAATTGTGGAGTGACAGATACATTTTGTAATTTGTCTGTGGAGGCTTAGGATTTTTGAAAAAAGATCTTCTCCAAGAGTCAAATTGTCACATTGGAGGGCATCAAGAACCAGAGCGATCTTGTATATTATAAAAGTACTAGCTTTATTAACTTTTTTGGCTCTGGTAGAAGGCAATACTCATCCTTTTTTATCATCTGCAGGGGGGAAAAAAGGGAAAAGAAAAAAAGGAGGGAAAGAAGAGGAAATAAAAGAAAAAGGGGGTTGCAACACGTCATGGTATAAAGACTTGTTGGTGGTCAAAAGAATAAGCCCCGTTTGTGCAAAATAGTAATATATCAAATGTTCCTAATAATCTGAGTATTAAAGGGACTATAATTTATCCTAAATAGGATGCAAGTAAAAAGTATTTTATTAATAGTTGAAGGACAGATCTGCCCACTACTTGGCTAATTATGAGATTCAACTTAAACCCTTAAAATGAACTGCATACTGAACCTACTGTCCAGGATAGGTATAATATAAATTGTATAGTGAGTTTTTGACATGGCTGTGGTAGAACATCAAACAGAATAACGTTAAGCTCCTTATAAGGGATTCAATTGAAGTGTATTATTGTAAATTGTTGAATTGTATTGAAGCATGTTATCGAACACATATACATATGTACCAGCAAAAGTATTTTTGGTGTAAGGAGGTTTTGAAATAGCGCATTGATACTTTAAATATATAAGGCATAGCCTGACAGTGTATAAGTTAAATGTCATAACGATTCTAAGCTGGAAGGATATTATGTAAATTGTTGTTCCTTACATAATATTGTTTATTAAAACACAAGAAGGGGCTAGAAGAAGAATGTGGAAAGATAAGCCTGCATAGGAGATTCTTTCATTAGCTTTAAAAATCCTAACACACTATACATAGCTATTTGTTAAAAGGTGGGGATTTAGACCAGAGAAACATTATGGAATGTTTTCCTAAATTTTGACAAATTTATTTTTAGGTTATGCACCACTCTATATTCACTTTTATTCACATTGGAAACAGATAAACACATTTAGGCTCGCCGGAAAAAAGGAGTTAAGAAGCAGCGGTCTATAGACCGCTGCACCTTAACTCATACACCACCTCTAAGACGTGTACAGCAATCCGCCCAATCCTATACGATCGGGCTGATTGACAACCCCTGCTAGCAGCCGTGAATCTGCAGGGGGCGGTATTGCACAAGAAGTTCCCTAGAACTGCTTGTGCAATGCTGAATACAGGCAGTGTATGCTGTTCATATTCAGTGATGTCTGGCTACAGCATATCATGTCCGCCAGACTTTAATAAATTGACCACATAGACACTTTTTTTTACCCATTTTCTTTCTCTCTTCTTTTCCACTTTCAAAAAATTCTCGCAGTTCCAGATTCTCTTGACAAATAGCAAATATCTTTTAATTTTCACTAACACACATTCAAGGCCAGATTTCTGAGCCATTATTGTATACAATTTGGAAAATTGCAATTTATTTTTATTCGTACACAGTCAGAAAGAATCTATGGAAAAATATATAACAAATGTAAAAGTAAGATCCCCAGCTGTGCCACTGAAAAGAGATAAAAAGGCAAAGTCATTTCAGGATGCAAGTTCAGAGGTGAATTTAGAAAGCCCAGTTAAAAGCCGAGACACAATTAACGCTAAATCAGCTTGCAGAATTAATACTACCACAATTTGAGTTAGTAAAAAAAAGAGATAAGTGATCTCTCATCTGATATTCGGCAGTTTGCCACAAGAATCACAGAGGTAGAGGTAAGAGTTTCCGATTTCGAGGACAGAGTCAATATGCATAAAACAAATATGGTAAAATATGATGATAAAATAAAAACACTACAATTAAAAATTGAAGATCTTGAGGATAGGTCCCAACGTAGTAATGTGCGTATTGTGGGGTTATCAGAAAGCAAGGAATATGAGGATTTGCTAATATTTGGGTCAATTACCTTGCCCAATTTACTGGGAATACAAGTATCTGCAGAAAAATTACAGTAGAAAGAGCGCGTAGGATTGGTAGTATTAAAAAAATATGCAGATGGTAATGTATGCCCCCATATGTTATTGATAAAGTATCTTAATTTTGAAGCTAAGATAAATATAATGCGACAATATAGAAATGTCCAGACACTAAAACTAGGTACTAAGCAAATCTACATATTTCAAGATTTCTCAGTGGAAACCACTAAAAGAAAGGTAATGGCACCGTTCTTTACAGGCTTAATTAAAGCTGGATTAAAGGTGAGTCTGAAATACCCAGCTAAAATATCAGTGCTAAGTCATTTTGAACTCAGTAGAGGAGGCAAAATCTTTTTGTGAGGAAAACAATATTGAGGTTTAAAATTGTTGACTTAGGCTGGGGAACTGAAAATTGTATATATTTCATTTTGTGTTTTTACTGCTATAAAGATATGATAAAGAATAATGGTATATTGCAATTATGCAGGTCAAGGGATCTATGGATTATCCCATCTTTTAGTTGTTTGATTTTTTGCCCCCTCTCTCTCCCCCTGCAGGTCAGGGTTAAGAACAAATTATTATTAAATAAATGTTTATAACATGAATACAATTTTAAATATAGTATCCTGGAATGTGGGGGGGTAACCTCTCCCATTAAGCGGAAAAATATTTTTAAAATGTTCAAAATGTTCAAAGGCTATAAACGAAGGTGACCAGATTTTTTAAATGAAATCCGGGGACCTTTTTTTAAAACCCCTTACAGTAAATTATATTTTGCCCTACAATCATCAGTTGCAAAACGAACTGACCAGGTCAAATCCCTTTTTTCCCAAAAAACATGAGTAAAAATGTCAAACGTATACTATAACATACCCCTACAAGCAATGTAGTACCTTTTCAGTTTTTAACACGCATGCGTTACTCAAAGCCAAAAGGTACACATCTCTTATACATGCTTTAGTAATATTGCCTTAACAATAGGCCACTAGTAAAATCAATCACCAGAAGATGACCAATCAAAATCTTAGAAAGATTATGTACTTCTAAACATTCCAATTTAACATACTAGACCTTCCTAACAAGGGCTCAGCCTCTCGATTCCACTGCGCAGGCACATATATTCCCAGGACATACTTGAAAACGAGAGAAATCTCAATGTATCCTTCCTTGTAAAATATTTTATAAATAAATATATAACATGCTTCCGCTATTAACTAAAGACTAACAACCAATGAGAGCTTACCATGCACATTTCAGCCCTTGCAAAGCGGGGATGGCAACCCCATGCAGCACCTCACAAGCTTTTAGCTTCAGTTGCGCTGTGAGCACCAGAGGTGAAGTATCTAGGGGAAGCGGAACCGCTGCTGTAGCTCTACGCAACTAATCAATGTCTAAAACAGATAAATCTATCAACTTCCCACGAGCACCTCTGACTGTCTTTCCAGGGACATAATTTGTCTGGGAACAGTCTCCTTAATCTGGGGACTGTCCCCTAAAATCAGGGGACATCTTGTCAACCTACTAAAAACCGGATGTTTTTTTTTTACAAGAATTGCACTTGAAAAGTTCTAAGATAGAGAACTTTTTAAGTGGAAATCTGGCGTGGCTATACTTTTTAATAGGAACTTGGTATATAATATTACTATTAAGGAAAAAGAACTGGATCCTTTATGAAGATATTTGATTCTTCAAGTTGAAATAGATAATAAGCTTTGGACCTTCTGTAATATATATGGTCCCAACAAATTTGAGGTGGAATTTTGGTCTAAAATAAAAGCACAAATTAATTCCATACTTAGGGCAAAATCTAATAATGGCGCAAGATTTTAATCTGACTTTATACCCCGGGATGGATAGGTTTGAATTAAAACAGAAGAAGGCATATCAAAGAGAGGCCAAATTTTTTCGAGATTTTTTAAGATGCTTAGGGTCAAAGATATTTGGCGCTTGCAGCACCCCGATGACTGCACTCTTTCCTGCAAATCCAAGGTTCATTTTTTCCATAACTGATATGTTTTTGATTGATTATAAGCTTTTAACTCTAGATATAGAAACACAGATTGCAGATATAATAGTATCAGATCATGCTATAATTAGCATGAAGGTCCGATCGGCGGGTAAGCCGGATAGAAAAATGAATACATTCCCGTTTTCAGGATATATGGTGAATAATAAGTGATTTTCCAATTGGTTAAACAATAAATGGAAAGCGTATTATTCACTAAATAAGGCATATATCAACAAAAATGAAAACTTTTGGGAAGCAGGAAAGGCTGTCCTTAGAGGGCAAATTAAAGCATATATGGTAAAAATGAAGTGCAAAAACAAGGCCAGGGAAATCCAATTAGCTAACCAAATTTAGGAATGCATACGCTAGATATCTCTGCAATCCAAATTTGAATACATGGAAAGGGTATTCCCAAGCTAAAGTTAAAAAGAGAGATGTTTCTGAAAGATAAAAGGGCAAGTGAAGATCTGAAGGCGAGAGCCTTTTGTCAAGGGTATCAGGGGATCTCTGCCAAGCACCTTTCAAAGATCATGAAATTTAGGGGGGAAAAAAACAATATGATAACGATAATTAAAGAGGGTGTCAATGTGTATACCAAAACGACAGAAATCAGAGAGGCATTTTTAAAATATTATCAAACATTGTATTCAAGAGATAGTATCAACAACGAGGAGAAAGGGCAATTTTGGCATAAGATAAAAGTACTGCAGGTTATGCAAGAGGCGTTGCAGCAAATTAATTTAGAAATTTCAGGGCAGGAAATAAAAAAAGCAATAAATAAAGCTAAATCTAATAAGGCCCCTGGGCCGGGTGGCCTTTCTGCGGAATTCTACAAGATTACAATAGATGAGGTTGTTGATACATTAGCTAAAGTATACAACAATTATTACCTAAAAAATGAAATGAAGTCACTTTATTTTTGAGACTCAATAATTTCATTAATACATAAGAAAGATAAAAATCCAAAAGAATTTGCTTCATATTGTCCTATTTCTTTGTTGAATCATGACTACAAAATACTTATGTCAATTTTAGCTAAAAGACTTAAAAAAGTAATTGGTGAACTGATTCATAAAGATCAGACTGGTTTTATCCCGGGTAGGAATTCGGTACGTAAAATGTGTAGAGTGTTAATTATCTTGGATCATTATTTTAAAGTTGACCAGGATACCAAGAGAAACCCTAAAGCTAACCTTAAAGCTGACCTAGCAATTGTGACAGTTGACGCAGAAAAAGCATTCAATTTAATCATATGGGATCACGATCATTTGTTTACAACACTTAATAAATTTGGGTTTTCGGGTAACCTGGTCAACTTAATTAAATTGATATATATTAAACCAAGATCACAATTATTGGTGAATAGGGAATTGTCACAATATATAACCCTTCAAAAGGGGACGCCTCAAGGGTGCCCGCTATCACCTTTACTATTCAATATTGCGTTGGAACCCCTAGCAATTTGTATAAGGCAAGAATTAAAAGAGATTAAAATAGGGGAACAAAACCTGTCAATATCAATCTGCGCAAATGATATTCTACTGTTCTTGCAAGATACAAATTCAAGCATCCCTGCTTGTTTAGCGCTGATTGGTAGATATAGCCAATTCTCAGGATAAATAAATAAATCCCAATAAATCAGACAAAACAAAACATCAGCAAGTAGTACAGCACATATTTTTAAGGAAGTAAATTACATAAAACTACTTAGGAATTAAACTGGGGAAAAATCCTAAGGACTGGTATCAGCTTAATTATGCGGACTTCTTTGATAACATACGAAAATATTTGAACAGGTGTAATATACACTATTTATCATTATCTGCAAAGGTCATGCTGATTAAAACTATTTTTTTCCCCAGACTGTTGTTTTTATTGCAGAATCTCCCGCTTTTCATTTTAAGAAGGGACATAGAAAGATATAATAGGGCCTGTTCTCTCTTTGAGGGGGGGGGGGGGGGGGGGGGGACTTGGTTGTCAATAGAAAAATGATCACAAAATAAGAAATATGGGGGATTTTTGCTCCCCAATATTAAATACTATAACTATATTACAATGGCTAAATTTGGGATAGACTGGCTAACTGAAGTTGACTGTTACTTATAAGTTGGAAACAGAATTGATAGCCCCATTTGACTTAAAAGCTATTCTCCACTGTCCTTATAGAAAGCTCCCAGGTAATGTTATCACTCTGCAGACATTTTCCAACATAGTACGTGCGTGACAAAAATATTGCCATCTACTGGGACAACAATTCCAAGTTTCCCAACACTTACCTAATATTGGTAGTGTTGACTTTACACCAGAGATTTTCAATAAGATTGTTAGAGAATGGAGACAAAAAGGGTTAGTAAAATTCATACAGTTAAAACAAGAGGATACCAGGACAATCCAAACCTTTGGAAAATTGGCCGAGGAATTTGCTTTACCAGCAAAGAATTTCTATGCTTATTTACAAGTACGCAATTACATAGGGAAAAAATTACATATATTTGGCTTTGATTGGAGTCAACAGGACATAGACATAGGACTTAATTTATATAATGCGGGGTTGCGTTCTATTTCATACTGGTATCGAACTGTGACTACAGTCATGGGACAAAAACATATCAATAACTTGAAGGACAAATTTGTGAAATACATTACGACATTACTTTCGGAAGACATTTTAGAGAGCATAAAACAAGTAGCGACTAATTTAATAAGTTGGAGAGAGTCCCAGTTAAATTTAATTAACCATTACTACCTTACACCAGATAGAATCAGTAAATTGATTCCAGAAAGACAACAAGGCAAATGTTATAAGTGCAATTAGGGAGAGAGCAGATTTGAGGCACTGTCTGTGGGAATGCCCTGAAATTAGGCAATATTGGGGGAAAATTCAGTTTTGGCTTAATAAATATCTGTTGGAAGAGGTCACTATTATATCTTTTTAAATTTTCTTTTTATTTCAGGAGAATGTATACTTGGGGGATCGGTACTTAATTAATATGGCTATTTTAGCCGCACATAATTAAATTCTTAAGAAATGGAAATCTAAAGATGCCCCAAGCTTGGTAGAATTTATTAATATCATCAAATTACAAATGACTATAGAGCGCCAAGATTTGAATTTAAGATCTGAAAAGCAATACAAAATATTCTTCAATACGTGGAAGAGATTCATCTTTATCATGGCCCCTCCCAGTGCAGCAACAATTTATATCTCCGCTAAAGAATACAATACCTTTCATTACTCTGGTAGTGGAAGAATTTCTCCCATCAAATTGTCTAACAAACTGAGTGTATAAGATGGGTTAATGTAGATCTGAGGCTCTAGTGGGGGAGGTAGGGGGGTTAGATAGGGGAGAGTGTCCTCATTATTTTAATTGAAATTATTATTATTTTTTTTTATTATTATTTGGATATGGGTTTTTAGATCATTTCAGGTAAAAGAGGTTTAGTTTATAGGATTGATATATAGATAATACATAATTAATCTAAAGGAATTATATATACCAAAAAAGGTTATTATGCAAAGAGTAAAAAATAAACAAAATTAACCATTGTAATAATTTGTCTTTTTTATGATACATAGGAGCTGCGTCTCCAACGAATTGTAATATTTTTGTTTACTCTTAATAAAGAAGAATTATACCAACAACAAAAAAACAATATTGATTTATTAAAGTTTTGTAATTGATATAATTTTAGAAAATACAATAATTATATGAATAAAAGCTGAATACATTAGTTGATGACAATTTAGCTTTTCATTTCTATTTTAGCACTTTTAATGAGTCACAAAACACTTTTTTCATTCATGATTCAGACAGAACATATAATTTTAAACAACTTTCCAATTTACTTCTATTAACACATTTTCTTCATACTTTTGTATCCTTTGTTAAAGGAGCAGCAATTAACTACTGGAGCTAGTAAAGAATTATAAAACTGTTTTGAATATTTCAAAACGGTTGCATATAAATTATTATCGTAATATAAGTAAAACCTACTAACTGTTTTGTCAAAACGAAGCTTGTAAACATTATATATATATATATATATATATATATATATATATATATATATATATATATATATATATATAAAGTTATGTGAAGTTAGAGGTGTTTGCTGGTCCAACGACAGCCCTAAAAAGGAGGCTGTTCCAGCATAAAATGATGCGACCAATCATTACACATTTTCCATTTGCTAACATGCATATTCATAATCCTGGTGCCCATGCAGCATGCGTACTAGGGGATCAAAGCAATCTTATGCGCATAACAGAAAGTCAAGTCCACTCAATCCAAATGTACTCCAGTAATAGTGCATAGTGTAGTTTAGCACAGCAATGTGCCATTTCTGATGACCCTAGCTTTCACATGATTCAAGTATATCTGGAGTCACAGAAACATTTTAATCATGTAGGAAGCACAAACATTAAGCCAGGTTCCATACAGCAGCCTTAGTTTTCTTGTGCTTTTTGTCTCCTTGAGATTATCAGAGTTTTTCATCCCCAATTGAATAATTGTATTTTATATGTGGCTGCCGTGGCTGTTTGGGTAGGTCTGTTGGTGACATACACAACTACATTGCAGGCTACATTTGCACATGTGCATTGCCGTGAATGCCCTGCCTAGGTAGACCACTGTGTAAGGAATTGTATAATGAGTCCCACAGTGGGTTTGTAAAGAAAACTTTATTATTATTATAGAAATTGCAGGAAAACATTTTTTTTAGAGTTTCATATACCTTTAAACATATTAGGTAATCCAATGACAAGAGCATATATGCCACAAACCAGCAGCTAGCAAATGGTACCGCATTGCTGCTCATAAGCTAGGTATGTTTTTCATCACAGGATACCAAGAGAATAAAGAAAATTAGATAAGAGTATATTGGAAAAATTAGATAAAATTAAATTGGAAAATTATTTAAAATTACATGATCTGAATCATTAAAGGGACAGTATACACCAATTTGCATAGAACTGCATGTAATAGATACTACGATAAAGAATACTATGTGTGACGCGAGTCACCATGATCTGGGGGCCTGTTATGGAACACTCTTTGGGCAGGGGGTACATGGGCTTAAGGATACCCAGAGACTGCATGGAAATGTGGAATTCTATATACCAGACACCCCATTATTATTATTATCGGTTATTTGTAGAGCGCCAACAGATTTCGCAACGCTATAAACAAAGGGGGAGTACAACAAAACAATTATAGGGTAGAGGGCCCTGCCAAGAGTTACACTGTTGTAGTCAGCTCTTAAGAAGGTGATCTACAAACAGCTGGACTTTTAGGCTTACATGCTAAGAGGGTTCAAGGAATTGCAGTGGAGGAGAGGAACTGGTATTAGGAAAGATTAGCGTAGATTGTATGCGTCCCTGAACAGTAGAGTCTTTAGGGAGCACTTGAAGCTTTTAAAACTAGAAGAGAGTCTTGTGGAGCGAGGCAGAGAGTTCCACAAGATGGGAGCCAGTCTGGAGAAGTCCTGTAAACGGGAGTGTGATGAGGTGACAAGAGAGGAGGAGAGTAGGAGGTCATGAGCAGAGCGAAGGGGATGGGAGGGAGAGTATCTGGAGACAAGGTCTGAGATGTAGGGGGGAGCAGTGCAGTTGAGGGCTTTTTATGTAAGAGTGAGAGTTTTGTGTTTGATCCTAGAGGCAAGAGGAAGCCAGTGAAGGGATTGGCAGAGAGGTGCAGAAGATGAAGAGCGACGTGTAAGGAAGATGAGTCTGGCAGAGGCATTCATTATGGATTGTAAAGGAGCTAGGCGGCAGGTGGGGAGACCAGAGAGGACAGAGTTGCAGTAATCAAGGCGGGAAAGAATGAGAGAGTGGATTAAAATCTTAGTTGTGTCTTGTGTAAGGAAGTGTCTAATTTTAGAGATGTTTTTAAGGTGGAAGCGGCAGGCTGTAGCCAAGGACTGAATGTGAGGAGTGAAGGAAAGATCTGAGTCAAATGTGACCCCGAGACATCGGCATGCGGGGTAGGGGTAATGTTGGAGTTGTCGACAGTTATAGAGATATTGGGGGTGGAGATTTTGGAAGAAGGGGGGAAAATGAGGAGCTCAGTTTTGGAGAGATTTAGCTTGAGGTAGTGAGAGGACATCCAGGAAGAGATGTGAGAAAGACAGTTAGTGACACGGGATAGCACGGAAAGAGATAGTTCTGGTGCAGAGAAGTAGATTTGGGTGTCATCGGCATACAAATGAAATTGGAAACCGTGGGACTTAATTAGGGAACCTAGTGATGACGTATAGATTGAGAAGAGAAGGGGACCAAGGACAGAGCCTTGCGGTACTCCGACAGTAAGTGGTGATGGGGCAGAGGAGGCCCCAGAGAAGGCTACACTGAAGGTACGGTTTGACAGGTAGGAAGAGAGCCACGAAAGGGCTGTGTCACAGATGCCGAAGGATTGGAGGGTTTGGAGCAAAAGAGGGTGGTCGACAGTGTCAAAGGCTGCGGACAGATCAAGGAGGATAAGCAGAGAGAAGTGGCCTTTTGATTTAGCTGTAAGTAGGTCGTTGGTGACCTTAACAATAGCTGTCTCTGTGGAGTGATAGGGACGAAATCCAGATTTCAGCGGGTCAAGAAGGGAGTTTAACGTAAGGAAATGGGATAGGCGTGCATATACTAGTTTTTCGAGAAGCTTGAAGCAAGAGGGAGGAGGGAAATAGGGCAGTAGTTGGATGGGGAGGTAGGATCAAGGGAAGGCTTTTTTAGGATAGGTGTGACCAGTGCATGTTTCATCGATGAGGGAAATGTACCAGTGCTGAGGGAGAGGTTGAAAATGTGTGTTAGTATAGGGGTAAGGGTAGCAGAGAGAGAGGGGAGCAGCTGTGAGGGGATAGGGTCAAGGGGACAGATAGTGAGGTGAGAGCGCAGTATAAGTGCTGAAACTTCTTCCTCAGTAACAGGGGAGAATGAACTAAGTTTCAGGTTATGAGGGTTGTGGTTGAGTGAGAGTGTTTGAGGGGGGGAGAGAATGGAATTATGTTGAGAGCTGATTTCATGTCTGATGGAGTCAATTTTGTCAATGAAGTGACTGGCAAAGTCTTGAGCTGACAGAGAATTTGTATTAGGAAGTGGGGGAGGGCGGAGGAGAGTATTGAAAGTGGAGAACAGATGTTTTGGGTTTGAAGAAAGATTAGAGATAAGAGTAGAGAAGTAGTGTTGCTTGTGGAGATTAAGGGCAGAGTAGTAGGAGTTCAAGATGAATTTGTAATGAAGAAAATCAGCTGAATTCCATGATTTTCTCCAATGCCGTTCAGCAGTACGGGAACAGCTGCGTAGGTACCGTGTCAGAGGAGTATGCCAGGGCTGGGGATGAGTGTGTGATTTCCGAGCAGTGGTAAGAGGGGCAAGATTGTCAAGGACGGATATAAGGGTGGAATTATAGTGGCAGATAGATTGTTCAGGGCAGGAAAAGGAGGAGAAGGATGAGAGGAGCGGTTTAAGGGAATTAGCAAGTTGTTGCTGATCTAAAGACCTAATGCTTCTGTGAAGTTTGGTGTGAGGAGTAGAAGGTGGGAGAGTTGTAGGAAGGGATGATATGTTACAGGTAAGGAGATGGTGGTCAGAAAGAGGAAAAGGGGAGTTTGAGAAGTTTGAGAGAGTGCATCGATAGCTAAAGATCAGGTCAAGAGAGTGACCGTCTTTGTGAGTGGGAGAATCAGTCCATTGTGACAGACCGAAAGAGGAAGTGAGTTGCAGAAGTTGTTTAGCAGATGAGGCAGTGGGATTGTTAAAGGGGGATGTTGAAGTCACCAAGAATGAGGGCAGGGGTGTCTGAGGAAAGGAAATAGGGTAGCCAGGCAGCCAAGTGATCTAGAAATTGAGTTGCGGAGCCAGGGGGTCGGTATATGACTGCAACACGTACAGAGAGAGGGGAGAATAAGCGAATCATGTGGGTTTTGAATGAGGGAAAAGTGAGGGAAGAGATAGGATGTATTTGTTGGAAGGTGCAACGAGAGGAAAGTAAAATACCTACACCACCTCCTTGTCTGTTACCAGACCTAGGAGTGTGGCTGAAGTGGAGACCCCCATGTGACAGAGCAGCAGTGGATGCTGTGTCTAGGGGAGAGAGCCAGGTTTCTGTTAGGGCCAGAAGGTTGAGGGAGCGGGAGATGAAGAGGTCATGTATAGAAGTGAGCTTGTTGCAAACAGAGCGAGAGTTCCAGAGTGCACAAGTGAAAGGGGTAGTGGCTTTAGATGCAAGAGGAATGTGAGTAAGGTGTGCAGAGTTTTGTTTTCTGAGTCTATGGGATGGTACACATGGATGTGCATGGCTTGTCAGTGGTTGGGGACCAGGATTACGGGAGATGTCACCAGCAGTAAGTAGAAGCAAGAGGGAGAGTGACATGAGATGAGATACAGAATTGCAGTAGGGAGACTGCTTTTGAGATGAGCTGCAGGGGGTAGAGAGAGTGTTTAGGAATAGGTAAAGTTCATGAGTAGAAAAGTAAGGTGAGTTTAAGAGAGATGGGCTAATGAACAGTGCAGGTGGAGAGGGAGAAGGAGTAATTGAATAGTGTAGTTTGTTATAGAGACAAAGGGTAGCAAAAAGGAATATGAATATATTGAGCATTTTTACAGAATTGGGAACCAGTTAAAAACATAAGACACAGAATTACTGTGACAATTGCATAAGGGAGCAAAAGGTATGTGAAACATAACATAATAAAAGTACTGTGTATTCTATGGGGTTAAGGGAATGGAAGGATGTGCTGATCAGTGTTTGCACCTGTCATTTCAGGAGAGTGAAAGTTGTGTGGGAGACTATCTATAAATGAGGAAATGAGCTTGGGGTGGGTGGGAAGCTGTTTTCCAGAAGGCTACCTGTAGTAAGTTTGATGGCAGTTGTTGCAGCTGAGTGGAAAAGGCTGTGTATTTTCTCTGAGTTTGGGAGAGGATGTGTTGGAAATCAAACTGTAGTAAGTTAGATGGCAGTTGTTGCAGCTGAGTGGAAAAGGCGGTGTATTTTCTCTGAGTTTGGGAGAGGATGTGTTGGAAATCAAACTGTAGTAAGTTAGATGGCAGTTGTTGCAGCTGAGTGGAAAAGGCTGTGTATTTTCTCTGAGTTTGGGAGAGGATGTGTTGGAAATCAAACTGTAGTAAGTTAGATGGCAGTTGTTGCAGCTGAGTGGAAAAGGCGGTGTATTTTCTCTGAGTTTGGGAGAGGATGTGTTGGAAATCAAACTGTAGTAAGTTAGATGGCAGTTGTTGCAGCTGAGTGGAAAAGACTGTATTTTCTCTGTAATTTCATGTCACCCTGTATCCAAAAATACAGGATGGGTACATGGTGTGAGTGCCCCTTGTGGGAGCAAATGTGACTCTATAAACCAAGTGGGTATAAAGGACTTAAAGGGACAGTCTAGTCCAAAGCAAACTCTCATTATTCAGATAGGGCATGTAATTTTAAACAATTTTTAAATTTACATCTATCACCAATTTTGCTTGTTCTCTTGGTATTCTTAGTTGAAAGCTAAACCTAGGAGGTTCATATGCTAATTTCTAAACCCTTGATTCCATTGCCATTGTAAACTGTGTAAACTGAAGGTAACATAAAATATCTCCATACTTGTTACCATCAGTTTACACAGTAATAGGAACTAGGTCATGTACTGTGACTTGACCGCTCTGTTTTTGTCCCTCTAGCCCCCATATGACAGCTTTGGACGAATTAGACACGATTGTGCAAAAGTAAAAAGATCTAGCGCATTATATCGGTGCACAACTGGCTAAGGCATTATTTTCATTACTGTTGTAAACTGGAGGTAACATAAAACATCTCCATAGACTTTAATGGATATAGTTATTGTTACCAGCAATTTACACAGTTTAAATCAGCAATGAAATCAAGGCCTATGTAATTAACCATGATAAAAATGTTTAAACACATAGATAAATTCTGCTCCATAAACTCACTTTCACTCCTGAGCTCGGTACGGTCCCTGGAGCCAGTAAGGAGTGGCATATTTGCATCTCCTCCAGTCAACGGCTGTGTCAAGCACACAAGTGATAAAGTTTTGTTACTACAGAACTGACTTTAACTATATACTTAAAAGGACATTAAACCCTCAAATATTATTTCAAAATTCAGGTAGAGGATACAATTTTAAACAACTTTCTAATTTACTTCTATTATCTAATTTGTTTTATTCTTGTTGAAGAAATAGCAATGCACATAGCTGAGCCAATCACACAAGGCATCTATGTGCAGCCACCAATCAGCAGCTATTGAGCCTATCTAGATATGCTTTTCAGCAAAGGATATCAAGAGAATGAAGCACATTAGATAATAGAAGTAAATTAGAAAGTTGTTTAAAATTTAAATTTTATTTCTAAATCATTAAAGAAAAAAAAAATGGGTTTCATGTCCCTTTAACCACATGGCAAGGTTCAATTTAGTTGAAATATCCAAGCTTGGGCTGATTTAGCCCTTAGAACATTCAATGGAACCCTATAATAACATCACATTCCATAGAACCCTATAATAACATCACATTCCATAGAACCCTATAATAACATGTTACATTCTATAGAACCCTATAATAACATGTCACATTTCATAGAACCCTATAATAACATCACATTCCATAGAACCCTATAATAACATGTCACATTCTATAGAACCCTATAATAACATCACATTCCAAAGAACCCTATAATAACATGTTACATTCCATAGAACCCTATAATAAAATGTTACATTCCATAGAACCCTATAATAAAATGTTACATTCCATAGAACCCTACAATAACATGTTACATTCCATACAACCCTATAATAACATGTTACATTCCATAGAACCCTATAATAACATCACATTCCATAGAACCCTATAATAACATCACATTCCATAGAACCCTATAATAACATCACATTCCATAGAACCCTATAATAACATGTCACATTCTATAGAACCCTATAATAACATCACATTCCATAGAACCCTATAATAACATCACATTCCATAGAACCCTATAATAACATGTCACATTCTATAGAACCCTATAACATCACATTCCATAGAACCCTATAATAACATCACATTCCATAGAACCCTATAATAACATGTCACATTCTATAGAACCCTATAATAACATCACATTCCATAGAACCCTATAATAACATCACATTCCATAGAACCCTATAATAACATGTCACATTCTATAGAACCCTATAATAACATGTCACATTCTATAGAACCCTATAATAACATGTTACATTCTATAGAACCCTATAATAACATGTCACATTCTATAGAACCCTATAATAACATCACATTACATAGAACCCTATAATAACATGTTACATTACATAGAACCCTATAATAACATGTCACATTCTATAGAACACTATAATAATATGTTACATTCCATAGAACCCTATAATAACATGTCACATTCTATAGAACCCTATAATAACATGTCACATTCTATAGAACCCTATAATAACATGTTACATTCTATAGAACCCTATAATAACATGTCACATTCTATAGAACCCTATAATAACATCACATTCCATAGAACCCTATAATAACATCACATTACATAGAACCCTATAATAACATGTTACATTACATAGAACCCTATAATAACATGTCACATTCTATAGAACCCTATAATAACATGTTACATTACATAGAACCCTATAATAACATCACATTCCATAGAACCCTATAATAACATCACATTCTATAGAACCCTATAATAACATGTCACATTCTATAGAACCCTATAATAACATGTCACATTCTATAGAACCCTATAATAACATGTTACATTCTATAGAACCCTATAATAACATGTCACATTCTATAGAACCCTATAATAACATGTTACATTACATAGAACCCTATAATAACATCACATTACATAGAACCCTATAATAACATGTCACATTCTATAGAACCCTATAATAACATGTTACATTACATAGAACCCTATAATAACATGTTACAGTACATAGAACCCTATAATAACATCACATTACATAGAACCCTATAATAATATGTTACATTCCATAGAACCCTATAATAACATTACATAACTATCTATTTGTTTGTCTGTCTGTCTAACAATCATCTATCTTTTATCTATGCATCTATTTGGTTCCAATTGATCAGAAACAGTACAAAAAACAAACATCAGATGCAAGTTTGGGAGACAGTTTGCTGATTTTAACAAATCATTCCATTCCTCTTGAAAAGCTCCATTTAAATGACCTACACAACATAACAAGAGGATCCAGTTAAACTGAAGCAACGTCATCCTATAAGTCACAGGGTTTTAAGAAGAAACGTTTAGAAGCTTTAAGGATGGTTCACAGAAGTAAAAATAAAACTGCTAATGAATTCAGTATTGACAATGACTCCCCTATGTGTTTGAATGCAATAATATCAATTCATGGCATGTGAAATTAACAGTTTCACACAATTTGTCATTTTATAATTAAATACTAAGTATTTAAAGAATTTAACCCCTACCCAGTGAGCTATTACTCTGACAGTGCTATTGTTATGGGAACCAAATCAACAAGTGACCAGCACAATCACTACATATATAATTAAAACATCAATGTTTTTGACTTGGACGGGGATAAAGAGTCCCTTATCTAGGGCCATATTACCAGTGGTGAGCTAACTGTTTCGTACAAGCAATATCGGGTTTATCACTGGTGTTTGCGCACGTCGGAAGTAGCGCGTGTATTACAAGTTGAAAGTAAACACGCTCGATCGAAATTGAATTTAACAAGCATTGGGTTAGTATGACCTCAGAGCTGTGGTTAACTGTTACGCTTGAATTAAAAAGGGTCACAAAATACATCAAAAATACATTTAAAACTACAATTACACTTAAAATAAGACTATCTAATATAAATTATTGAAGTGCTCAAAGATATGAAGTCTAAGGTGTTAGTATAAACATAGAGATACATACATGTCTAAAGATATTGTACATGAACAGTATTAGGTATATAGAGAAACATATATTTAAAGGGACACTAGACTCAAAAAAATTATTTCATGATTCAAGAAGAGAATATAATTTTAAACAACATTCCGATTTACTTCTATTATCTAATTTGCTTCATTCTTTAGATATCCTTTGTTGAAGAAATAACAATCACATGGCTGAGCCAATCACATGAGGCAGCAACCAATCAGCAGCTACTAATCTTATCTAGATATGCTTTTCAGCAAAGTATATCAAGAGAATGAAGCAAATTAGATAATAGAAGTAAATTAGAAAGTTGTTTAAAAGTGCATTCTCTTTCTATATAATAAAAGAAAAAATTTGGGTTTCATGTCCCTTTATATTAAAAAGTACAATATTTTCTA